>NW_024868586.1:0-7721 GCF_013358625.1 Macadamia integrifolia | reverse complement strand
CCCCCCCCCCCCCCCCCCCCCCAAAAAAAAAAAATAAATAAATATCATCCTGCCAAGCAGATATTAATCCAGGTGAAAAATGACCATGTTGTATGTGCTATTAGTACATCCTATTCTTTATGCCCCTACATTGTCTTTTGAAGTCACATTTATTCTCTTAGACTCCTCGCCCAATTTTTAGATGCTACTCAAAACAAAAAATATTATCCAAAAATTCCAGTTTGTAATTCTTATATCTGTTAAGACTGAACCTATTTTTCATTCTTTCTTAGTTCTCAAAGCTTTCTGATTGCCGAAATGTGTAGAAATGATAAAATACCCCCAAATTCATATATCAAGTTTCACAAATATGCTTATTGGAAATCTCTCTTTCAAATATTGTCTAGTTGTTAGACCATTCGAAAAGATTCCTAAAATTCCTTTTTTTGAGGATATGGGTGTCTGATTCAGTTTGCTTATGTTAGCAAATGTAGGGATGTGGTTGATAGGATTTTGCCTTCTTTTTATTTCATATTTAAAGAAATGATCGATGCTTATTTTGGATGAGATCCTTTTTTCTTTAGGAGCTTGTTTAGACATTTTGCCTAAAATTTATTTATTTGTTAACATTATTACTCTTTTTCGATTAATTTAATTTATCATTTGATTCTTTCATCTCTGAAGTTAGAATTTTAAGGGTATTACTCAAGTTATCGTTTGCACATGCTTCCCCAATCCCCTTTCTTTATATATATAATCAACTTGCATGTATTCCAAATGCAGAAAAGGGAAGAAGACGGATTATGATCAGCAGCTTAAAAATATGTGTATATTATTTACTGGTCAATCCTTCTGGAAGTTGCTCCTTCAAGAAGGGGAAAAGATGATACTTGTATGGTTGGATACGCCCTACAATCAGGCTGTATATGGACTTGTAGACAAATTAGGTTAATACTTGCTCTAAACCTTATGGGCTTAATAGAAGTAAATTTCCTTTTACCATCATCTACTTAAATTTACTTAAATGGATCCTATTAACTATCATTTGCTTTTTTTTTTCTTCAGTGTACTTAAATGAGTATTTTCATTTCTTTTAATTTTCAGGTAGTTTAGTCGTGAGATTGGTGTTTCTTCCTTTTGAAGAAAGTTCTTACACTACATTTGCAAGGTTTGCATCAGGTTTATTTCTTCCCATTTCTGGTTGTGTCTGGATTGTTCTTTAATGCAAGTGCCCTGACATAGTTTATTTATGCTATCGATTGTGTTATCAGGGATTCTTTGCTTTGGTGAATTATTAAATCAGAATTTTGGTCCTTATTTCTTTTGTCTTGTTGCTCACCACATGGGATTTCTTATACTATGACTTGTATTTAGGGGTGATCTTATTATGTAAGAGAACTAGGTTGTTGAGAGAGCTAATCCCGATATCGGGATTAGCGTCAGCTGCTGGACCCGATAGGGGCAATTCTATCATATCGGGTCCCTATATGTGCTTTAGGGTTTGTTCTCTTGTAATGGAGGCATTCTAGTCCTTGTACACTTTATTATTATTCTTTTATAAGCTAAGGATTCTTGCGATCAGCCTTATTCTAGACTGATCGCAGGTTGCTCTCTCATTGAGGTTCTCTGCGGTTTCTCCTGTCTCCCTTTTTCTGGTTTTACTGGTTTCGTTATAGGAATCTGGGATTGTAACATGGTATCAGAGCTATTCTGATCATTCAGTATTTGTTCGTTGTAGAGGTGAGAAGCTGGTGGTCTTGGTGGTATATGTTGATGACATTATTCTTACTGGCAATGATGAGGTAGGTATTTCTGAAGTAAAGGCTCACCTCCAGTGCCATTTTCAGACCAAGGATCTTGGTCATCTCCATTATTTTGTCGGGATTGAGGTCATCCGCTGCAAGAAAGAGATCAGTCTGTCTCAAAGGAAGTATGTTTTGGATCTTTTATCTGATACTGGGATGCTTGCATCTGGACCTGTTGATCTTATTATGGATCCTCACCAAAAATTCGGTGTTGATGATGGTGAACCGTTTCAGGATGTGTATCAGTAAAAGAGTTTGATTGGCAAGCTGATTTACCCGATTATGACTCACCCTGACATTTCTTATGCTGTTGGAATTCTTAGTCAGTTCATGCAGTCTCCTCAGAAAGCACATTGGGATGCTGCTGTCCGTGTTCTTCGTTATCTGAAAGGTGCTCCTGGAAAAGGGTTGATTTACTGTCCTAATCGGCATATGGATCTGGTTGGCTACTCTGATGCTGATTGGGTTGGCTCTGCTAGTGATCGGAGATCTACCACTGGATATTGTACCTTTGTTGGAAGGAATCTTATTACGTGGCGTAGCAAGAAGCAGACTACTATTGCCCGGTCTAGTGCAGAAGCAGAGTACAGAGCTATGACTCATACCATAGTTGAGTTGATGTGGCTGCAGACGTTACTCTTGGAGTTGGGATTTCCAATGACCAAGCCAATGAAGATGTATTGTGACAACCAAGCTGCAGTTTACATTGCTAGTAACCCGGTCTTCATGAGAGGACCAAACACATAGAGGTGGACTGTCATTTTGTTCGTGATGCTGTTCTGAAGAAGCTGATTGAGACTCCGTTTGTTCCTTCAACGGATCAGTTAGCTGACATGTTTACTAAGTCTTTGTTTACTCCTAGCTTTTGCAGTGGTTGTACCAAGCTGGGCATGGGTGATGTGTATGCTCCAGCTTGAGGGGGAGTGTTGAGAGAGCTAATCCCTATATCGGGATTAGCGTCAACTGCTGGACCCGATAGGGACAATTCTGTCCTATTGAGTCCCTATATGTGCTTTAGGGTTTGTTCTCTTGTAATGGGGACATTCAAGTCCATGTACACTTTATTATTATTCTTTTATTAGCTAAGGATTCCTGCTATCATCCTTATTCTGGACTGATCGCAGGCTGCTCTCTCATTGAGGCTCTTTGCGGTTTCTCCTGTCTCTCTTCCCTTCCTTTTTCTGGGTTTACTGGTTTGGTTACAAGAATCTGGGATTGTAACATAGGTGTTGTGATTCTCCTGTGTGTGTGGGGAGGGGGTAAAAGATTTACCAAATACAAAAATTCCATGTTTTAGGAGATCTTTCTTCATATAGTCAAGAGTTCCACTTTCGTTCCTTACTTCCTTGCTTTGCTTTCTCTTCCTGGCTCTGCTTCTCTAATAAATTTTGCAGTTTACGACTTATTGCTCATTGGATAGGCTGTTGAGCTTGTGATATTTTAGGAGAATGACTGTGACCTACAATGTTATGTCTGCTAGAATATTCTGTTAGAGTATTCTTTTCTTTTCTTCTCTGGGCTACCAAACACAGCCTTATTCTTCTTACACTGCTGTCACTGTTCCCTTTTTCTTTCCTCTATGAGTGTTCTATTTTATTTCTCAGTTCTGCAACTAATGTTACTTGCCACCCCATACATGGTATCGATCTCTTTGTACTTTCTCTATTTCACTTTGGGATTTGAGGTTTAGATCACCCATCCATATGCGATTCAATCCCCCAAGACCAGGATCCAAGAGCCCTCTTTTATCCTGAGTTTGCAGCAAAGTTTTAGACCTGAAACTGCTTTCACCGCCTGGGTCAGTTTCTGAGATTTTCTATTTATATTGAGATTGATTATTTGATATAATATTGGTTCCATTCAAGAGATTCAGGAGTTGGGGTTCTAATCCTGAATTCTTACCTGAATTGGAGTCCTTGGTGAGAGATTGGAGTAGTCGCAAGAGATCCTTCTCTATTGCTGGTTCGGTTTGAGTCAAAGTTTTGAAGAGAACCTTCGTTGCTTTTGCTTTAAAGCCTTTAATGCTCTAATGTCCAAGATTGTCCCTTCCTTTCCATTCTATTCTGTTTAGTTCTTAGTTACCTTTTGCTTCCAAGTCTGTCCTTGGAAAATAAATGCTAATTCCTGTTAGTCCTCTCTTTTTTACCTACCAATTTTACCCTTAGAAAATTCTGGTCGTTACAAGATTGCCATTGCCCTTCTATTATTTGGACTTTTGTTAATTGGGTGGGCCTATAAGCAATCAGATCGGGTTTTGGAACCCCGGATTCGCATCACTAACATGTGGATGGTGAGAGGGGTGAGTAGTAATATTAGAAAGACTGGAATTAGAAAATAGTGATTTTACCGGACTATCGGTAACACTGATAACTAATAATGAGTTGTGATTGAGATGGTTTGGCCATGTACAGTAAAGATCAATAACTGCACTGGTGATGCAGGAAAGCAAGTTCTGTTGCGCACTGGACCTTGCGTGCTTTATATCTCACATTTTAGGAAGTCTGGGTTTAAAATCCATGGGCCTGGGCCTCATTTAAAGAGACTTGGGCTTAATTAGAGTATTTTTCTAAGTTGGGTCTTTGTTATGTATGATTGGTATTGTGTCCATAAGAGATATTATGTAATGGGGCCCGAAATTCAAGCCTAAATTTGGGCATATGGTTCTATCCGAGATCAGTTAAGTATCTTTAGTTGAGTCCATGTTCAATCAGGAAACTTACCTTCAACTGTCTAACTTTAGTTTCTACCAGAAAAAAAAAATGCTGTCTAACTTTACTATCATTAGGAGAGTTGAGTTAGTATCTACTTTAGAATTATAATTATTTAGGAAGGGAGGACCCTTATGTAACCAACAAATTTGATATTGAATTGAGATTTCAATTTTGAGTTTCAGTTGCTCAAGTGTTGTGTTTGTAGAGATAATCCAAAGTTGATCATGACCTAGATGTTTGTTGATATTTCTGTACTGCTACTCTTGGTTATCAAATCCTCTTTTTCCAGTTCTGATTTCTCCAACAGGTCAGTTTCATTATATCTGAATAAGAAAACGTGATTAGTTGAAGCTTAGAAAAATAAATTAGGAAAACAGGGTATTGCTGAGATTTGCTGCTTCCTGATTTTATCTATTTTTCTGCTGCTATTCCCATATGAATCTGATCACTGGAAGGAAGTCTGGAATTGGGGTGGCACTTGACTGTTAGGATCTTTCCATTCCATTCTCTGTTTTCTTAATCTGATTACAATAGTCTCACCATCTAAATCAGTTGAAAATCTGGTAATTCTGGTTTATAAGATCACACTTTGAAGAGAACTTGATCCAGATTTGGTGTCTATCTGACCTATATCTTGATATATATCAGTTTTCTCCCACAATACCTAAATCTGCCCTGTTTTCTAGACTATCAATTTCCACTATTTGCTCTTATTTAAATTCTGTTTGGACTGTTCCTAACTTCTGGTTTGGTATATGGTGTTCCTCAATTTGTTTTCCCAACCACATTCCTAGTTTCTCTCAAATTCCATTTTGGTTTCCCTGGTTTTATTGTTTGAATAATCAGGTTTTGGGAGTGATGGTCTAAGGTGAGGGTTGTTAGAAGGACAAGGGAAAGCTCAAAAGTTTAATTGGGCTAAACTAGTTGTATCCTCAGGTGCTTGTGATTTAACAGACGATATAGGCCTAGATAGAGTGGGTAGTGGAACAGGTTTTGTACGAGTTACCCCCAAATAATGGGGTAAGTCTTTGTTGAGTTGAGATGGCTTTTATATATCCTATTTTCTCCTTCCAACCTTATTTGCGACACTGTAGTTTGATTCTCCAAAAGGTTTTGTTGCGTTTTACACTTTTACTTCATTGCTAGCTTCATGCGTGATGTATACAAGTACCAACTGTGCCACTATATACATGTAAGATCAATCCTGTTCTTTTAAGGGACTCAATGTTTGTTCTTTCTTGGCAGGGCAACCTCCTCAAAGAAATATGAAAATAGGGAGTTCTCTCACTGATGCACTAAAACTTGTTCTTTTAATTGGTACGTGTTTCTTCTTATTTATTTGAACTCAATTATTTAAAGTGAATTGTTTAAAACTGCATTTAGATTCTGGAGGAAAAATTGCATGATCTTCTGATGACGGGTGGTGCAATCCCGGGGTTCAAAATCCCTGTTGGGTTCACTAATGGGCCCACCCAACAAATAAAACCCAATTTTAAGGAGCTTTGGCAATTCTCTAAATGTGAAAACAATTTAAAATTTATTTGGAAAAGAGATCGAGGGCTCAACTGAAAAACTTCCTAATTAGAAGGTAATTATGGAAGTCTAACAGTGGTGGGGCTAAATAGAACCAACCTTAGAGAGTTGGGGGGGGGGGAGGTTCTGTAATTTGGATAAATAGTACCTTCCTTCTTCAATCTCATGACAAGAGTTGCTCCAGTTCCGCAGCCAATGCTGCTCCTAAATACTTGTGCTCTTAGGAGTAAACTTCAAATCTTCACCAAAACCTACAAAACCAAGTAAAGATTTAACTAACTTTTCTGAAATCAGATTTTGGTTGGAGTTACTGTTTGTACCCTCATTCCAGATTTGTTGCTTTCGATGGGGGAACTGGTTGGGGACTGGATTCTGGTATTTGAGTTTCCCTATAAAGGCGATCTAACCCCTGGAAAATCAGATTGTTCTGGGTTTTAGAACTAGAGTTCCAGTGAACTCGTTTCTGACCAAAGAGACCACCAGTACATAGATAGACTAACAGTAAAGATAGCACGTAAGGAAGAAGAACCAAGGAAAAGGCAAGAAGAACTGGAGGGAAGAAAAAGGAAAACTAAAGATCTCCGGTGAGAAGATGTATCAAATCGAACCAGAGGGGATGAAAGGGAAAAGACAAAGGAGAATTGATGTAGATCCACATTATGGAAGGAAATATGAGAGGAAGAAGGGTCCAACCTTAGTCCACCTGAGTGGCTAGGGTCTAGCCAAGAAGCCAGCCGGACCCCTACTTGGTCCACCTGAGTGGCTAAGTACAAATAAGGGCCAATTGGGCCCATCGGCTAGGGGAATAATTAGTAGTTGTTTTTAATTAATTAGTGG
The DNA here is from genome assembly GCF_013358625.1 of Macadamia integrifolia. Taxonomy (NCBI): domain Eukaryota; kingdom Viridiplantae; phylum Streptophyta; class Magnoliopsida; order Proteales; family Proteaceae; genus Macadamia; species Macadamia integrifolia. The sequence goes on along the minus strand of NW_024868586.1, from coordinate 856 downwards.
GCCATTGGGCCCATCGAGTTGAGTAAGTGGTATGTCGAGTTCAAATTGTCTTAGGACTCTATTTGTTTTCCACATAGGTTTATTATTCCTAGTCCAATTTTGAATTCCTAGTTATAGTAGGAGTGTCTAGTCCTATTGGGAAACTAGCTCATAGTAGTAGTTTGATTGTTATTCTGTCCTCTATAAATAGAGGAGCTTATATACTCATAATTTCATATTTGAATAAAGAATAATTGCAGTCAATTGCTTAGAATAGCCGGGATAGCTGTGGGTGAGAAGCCCGGGCCGAGACAGCCGCTCCTCGCCCACTTTTCCCTTTGTTTCTTCTTGTTTAAAGCTTTCTATTTTATCCTAAAGTTACTGCTGTTGAAGTATACGACTGTTGTGAGTATTCAAAAGTTCAGATCTGTCCAAGTTACAAACCAGATTTGATTCTCTCTCCTGAAGCCTGCGATTATTTCTCCTAGGTTAGAAAATCAAGAAAGCTTGTAACTTCACAATCAGCCGTCAGAATCCTCTCAACTTTGGGGGTTTTTGTACCCTCCCTAGGGACTATCTACGCCCAAGAGTGTAGCTCAATTGGACTCCTACAGACCTGGCCACACCTCTCTCTCTCCAGCTTTATAGCAGGTCTTTCTCTCTCCTATCGGGTTGTGTTTTGGGCTGGTTTTTCTCCTCTATGGGTATTGTATCCTTAGAGTTTTATTTGATGGTTTTATTTTTTTGTTTCCTGGTCCTATTTGTATTGTTTGGGGTTATAAATTGTTGGGGTAGTTTCTTGTAATCTCCTCCTGCATTAAGAACAGAGGAAGAAGAAAGAGAGGATCTTGCATGGGGATAGGAGAAAAAAGAAGAG
>NW_024868585.1:52108-83709 GCF_013358625.1 Macadamia integrifolia | reverse complement strand
GCAACCAAACCGTACGGTTCCCACAAATCAAGGGAATTTTTTTTTTTTATAACAAACAAAAAAAACAAAACCGTAATCACCTTTTTCTCAACTTTTTCATTGTCACTTTTTTTTTTTTTAATTTAACTTTACCAATTCTATCCTTCAGTAATAATATATAATATATTATTTTTCTCGTTTCTTCAAAACAAAACGACTCGAGGAGAAAAAATTAATGTTTATTACTGATGGTATAGCTGATTGATTTTTCATGAACGAGGCTCTAATACCATTGATAGAAAACAAAAACGGAACGATTCATGAAGATCGATAAGCATGCACGACAAACACTATAAAATACACGTTTTAGGCATACCTGAATCCATGGTTGAAGAATAAGAACTCCTCAATGTCTTCTTGTATGCTCCTTGTACAACACGATCAATATTGGTCTGATCTACCCTCTTTCCATTATTCTTTTGATTGTTAGCTTCACTTAATGGGTCAGTGATAACTATATATAGGGGTGAGGGTAGGGACCAACCCTGTAATAAAATTAGGGTTTCCTCCCCATTAAGGAAACAATACCTTAGGTCCACACATAGTAATAAATATTTCATACCATTAAGGTGTGCTAATAGAATCCAATATCTCCATAAAGATCACTTACCAATAATATTGGATTCTTTTTGCTTACTCCATCTTTAGTCAACACCACTAAATCGATTTTGGAAACAAATCTTTGACTATGCTAGCCCACCTAATAGGAAATCTTACAAGGTTCACTTATACTTTTAATACATAAACAATGATGTTAGAACACCAAACACATCAACAGGATTTTCATATCCTAAACACATGGTAAAAAATATAGAACCTTTTAGGTTCAACACTCCTCAACTATAAATCTGGACCCTCACCATAAAAGGTGTCAATTGGTTTGGTTTTTTGGATTCAGTTCAAGATACAATATGTACAAAACGAAATTGAATCAGAGCCAAATACTTTTTCAAAGCCTCAAAATGATATAGAAGCAAATTGATTCGGTTTTATTCGATTCCTATTTGGTTTTTAGTATTCAGTTTCATTCAGTTTGATATGCTCTCAGTAAAAAATTTTTTTTTTTTTCAATTAAATTTATTGATTTGTACAAGATTTGAGAATGTCTCATGCTGGCCTTGAAAAAGCTTGGCACAAAACTAGAAACAAGTAGAAGTGCAGAACTAAAGAAGAAAAATGAGGAGATCAAGTTGATACTCGAAGACGGAGGCGCAAAGAAGAAGTGAAAACTGGAATCTTAAACCTCGTGTTTTAAGTCTTTTAGGGTAAAGTATGGTTTAGGTTCGGTTCAGATGCTATTTATACGGGTTACACTTCATTCGGTTTGAATTATATCGACAATTTTTAGCCTAAACTCAAAACATAACCAAATAGATTGAAATTATAGTTTCCAAATTTCCATTTTTGGTTCCGATTCTAAATGGACACCGTTCCTTGTAATGTTCTAGGGTATCTAAAAATTGAGTGAAAGAATATTTACCAAAATCTGACTGGCCATGACTACACTGGGTCCACTTTGTTTGCCTGTGAATGAAAGTGATACATAATATGAAATTTATTTTCCATTATAAGAGAATATCTTAAGAGGGAGTTTTGAATTTGATTGGATGAAATTTCAATCTCATTGGTTTAATTGTGAATTTTTTACAAATATTATAAACTATTATATATTCATAATAATTATATGGGAAAAGATTGGGCACACCACCATCTTACCATAAGCTAGCGCCCTCTTCCTCCCTTGAAATGACCCCTTGTCCCTTTTTTATGATGCTTCATCCTATGCCCCCATTGGTTCTGCGAGCTAGATTACCGCACATGGGCAGTGTGTGCCAATCCCTCTTCCTAATATATTTTTTTAGGGAGTGTTTCCTATGAGGGAGTGTGGTCCCTGCACATGTGCTAAGGCCAATGGGAAAACACGTGAAAGCATCAACATATGAGTCATTTTCCATTTCATTGGGGGTGGGGTGGTGGATCGGTCATTTTTCCCCCATGTGTGTGGGTGCTGGGGCCACATTCCCCCATGGAAACCATTTTCCCATATTTTACAAATGTTTTATCGCATTCTTTTGTCATCCAATCAATGGACAGGATACTCTATGCTAGCTGTTCAAAGGACTAGGGTAGTGACAGTAATTTAATTCCATGCTTTGAGGTTCATTGTGAGATATTGTAAAGCGGAATGATACACATAATACTTTCTATCAATATGGGTCTTCTATGACTATTATCATATTATGGTGTCTAATGAGAAATTAAGTTAAATTAGCTTTTAGGTGAGGCTCAGGTTAAGCAGTGCCTTGGTATTTGACCCAATAGGATCATACCATTTGGTACATGAGAAGCAAAAGAATATAGATAAGCTTTTTTTTTCTTTTTTTTTTTGAAATCTTATAATCTTAGGAAGAGGGGGAAAAGGCGGTTTAATTACATAGCACATATGATTTAGGAAGAAAGAGCTCTCCCAAAATCGTGGAAATTCTTCCTTCTCTCTCCAACTGTTGGGTGTTGCCATCTTCCAAGGGAGGATTCAGTTGCATTCTTCTCCATCAAAGCATTGAATGGAGATTGATTTTTAATTCTATGAGTTCATTGTCCAAGTGTTGTGAACCATTGGAGGTGTTTCTCAATTCTAGAAGTTGTTGAAAGGATATGGTTTGAAATTTACCAATACTGCCACTCACAAAATACAGGACGAACTGACCACTGATCTCAGTACTCAAAAGGAAAAGGAGCTACGCATTATTCTTTGCAGTTATCTGAAGCTACAACAAAAAAGTTTGTTCGAATTTTTTATAGATTGTTGAGCATTATTCTTTGGTGCTATCAGAAGCAAATAAAAGTAGGAAACTGTTCCACACATTACAATTAATAATAATAATAATAATAATAATAATAATAATAATAATAATAATAAAACCATCGACATTAATTTGTAGAATAAGTAAGCATATCGGATTGTTGCCAAGGGATTGAAGCATAATCTATCGAACTTAGGAATACTAGAACTCGCTCTCAAAGTAATAGGATCGAGTACAATCAATCTGGATATCTTAAGTGAAGAAATCACCAATGCTGTATACTCGTAAGTTGCAATATGTTTCTCCATTTTAATTACTTCATATTATATCTTTCTTTCTTTCTTTCTATTGATCTCATCTGTTCCTTCTGAATTTTCAGTTATTAGCAGTCAAATCTTTGTAGATAAGAGGAGTAAGTTCTTTAGCGCCGTCCCGGAACGGGTTCAGAAGCTATGGAACAAATGGGAGCTCCGATTGACGGTTCTACTCAGTCTCTTCTTTCAAGTCCTTCTGATCTTGTTGGGCAGCCGCAGAAGACGCATCAATAAAATTTGGGTACAAATCATTCTTTGGATTGCCTACTTATGTGCGGATTGGGTTGCAGCTGTTGCCCTTGGGATCCTCTCCCATAGTATAGATCAACCCAAAGCCAATGAATTGCCAGCCTTTTGGGCACCATTTCTTCTATTGCACCTAGGTGGTCCAGACACCATCACTGCCTTCTCCTTAGAAGATAATGAGCTGTGGTTAAGGCACTTGCTTGGACTAGGGGTCCAAGGCAGCATTGCCTCTTATATCACCTTCAGGTCCTGGACGGGTACTAGGATGTCAATTGTTACAGTTCTTATGTTTGTTCCTGCAATTGTCAAGTATGCGGAGAGGACTTGGGTTCTCAGTTCAGCAAGTAAGGAGCACTTGAGAGACTCCATGCTCAGTCCCCCTGATCCTGGCCCAAGTTATGCCAAATTCATGGATGAATACAATTCTAAGGAGAAGGAGGGGTTTCGGGTGACCATGAGAAGAGTTGAAGAAAGTGAACGGAAACTGGTAGAGTTTAAATTCCGTCAGCCTACTACTGTTGTCGGCAGAAATAATGAGAGCAATGCGGCTGGTGGTGGTGGTGGTGGTGGTGATGATGATGTTGTTGATGAAGAGAGTGGTGGTGGTGGTGGTGGTGGTGATGATGTTTTTGATGAAGAGAGTGGTGGTGATGATGTTGTTGATGAAGAGATTTTGATTAAAGCACGTTACTTCTTTGAGATATTCAAGCGTCTATTTGCATTTCTCATTCTCAGTTACGACGATTGGGTTGAAAGCAAATCATTCTTCCAACAAAGATCTTACCAAAAGGCTTTCAAATTGATTGAAGTTGAACTTGGATTCATGTTTGATGTGCTATACACCAAGGCAGGTGTATTTTATTCTACCACGGGCTGCATTCTAAGGGCAATCAGTTTCTCCTTCACCCTCTCAGTTTTTGCCGTGTTCTTGATTTTTGAGAAGCAGCATCATTCAAGCACCGACGTAATCATAACATACCTATTGCTCGCACTGGCGATCATCCTAGAGATTTATGCGGCCATTCTTCTAATTTTCTCCGATTCGGCATTCCTCTGGCTAAGAAAGCATGGCCTGGTTGGCCCAGCGGCGAATTTAATCTTGAGATGGCGGGGCAATAGGCCAAGGTGGTCTAATTCCATTGGCCAATACAATCTATTTAATGTTTGGCTCAATGATAAACCTACATTTCTTGTTAGGAAAGTTCGAAATTTATTGGGAATAGAGAAGAAGCTAAGAAATTACTGGTTCACAACCCATGAGGATGTCTCCAAAGAGTTGAAAGAATTTATCTTCCAACAGCTCCGCAAAAAATCAGACGAGGCAAAAGATTACGGCGAAGCAACGCGGCTATGCCGAAGTAGAGGTGGTGGGGTACTCCAACATATACACATAGAACAACACAAGGTTTGGTGGACTTTTGAAGTAGAATTTGATCAAAGTGTTCTTATTTGGCACATTGCTACTGAACTCTGTTATCAATCTGATAATTCTGATCCTACCCCTCTCAAACAAAGAGAAATCAGCAAGAGATTATCGGATTATATGTTGTATCTTCTAGTTGTGTGTCCTTTTATGCTGCCTGAAGGGGTCGGGGAGATAAGATCAAAAGATACCGAGGAAGAAGCCAAGAGGTTCCTCAAAGAAAAAAAGGGAAATAAGTTGAAACTGAAAATAAGTGAAGCATGTCGTTTGTTAGAGAATGTGAAGACCGATATTCCACCTATTGAAGTGAAAGGACCCAAATGCAAGTCTGTTCTATTTGATGGATGTAGGTTCGCAGTTCAGTTAAAATCATTGCCAAGGGAGAAGAAATGGGATGCAATTAGTCTCGTGTGGGTCGACATGCTATCATATGCTGCAGCTCAGTGCAAAGGGCCAAATCATGCTCAACAACTCGGACAAGGTGGAGAATTTTTCACTCATGTCTGGCTTCTCATGGCACATCTCGGTATAACTGAGCAATTCCAAATGCCTACGGGCTTTGCGAGAAAGTTGATTTACAGATGATGAAGCTAGAGTTATAGTTGTTAGGTGAATTTGAATCCTCTTCATTACTCAATCTTTTATATGTCAGCTTCATACAAAATTAAGGGGTGCAGTTAGCTGTTTCTGTTTCTGTTTCTACCAAAAGAGAGTTGATCAGGATCTTGGTGCCTAGTGGGTGTAGCGGGAAAAAAAAAAGGAGTTGCTTTTTTTATTAGAATTGGGTTACGTTTGATATATATGGATATTTTGACATTTTGACAAGTATGTCCATGAAATCCAATTCATTATATGCTTATTATAATCTATTTATATCATTATTTATTCTCAACTGTGGATAGACTTGGGTACTTTGTTTTAGTGTTGGGGCCCGTTTGATAACGCTTCTGCTGTTTCTGTTTCAAGAAACGGCAGAAACATAAATTTCCGTTTCTGGGAACAGAAACAGAATTTTGGGTGTTTGATAAACTTTGTTTCTTGAAACTCTTATTAGCGGCCATACGAGTCTCTATGCATGTGGTTAAACCCAGGTTTCTGGTTCAACACCGACATTCAAAACAAACACCAGAGTTCGATTGTTATCACTGGTGAAGGAAATGGATTCATTCAATACGAGGATATCGGCAGTGATGAGAACAGAGTCGTTATTGAAAAGGAAACCAGCTTTGGGATCAAGAATTGTGGAAGAGGTTTACTACATGAAAAGGAAACCAGCTTCGTTCGCCGACTTCGACTCCATCCTCTGCGTGTCCTTCCCATTCTTCCACCTCTTTCCCGAAGCAAACCCTAGATTTCCCGATTCGAAGCCCCAAATTGTCCTGCAAAGCCAACTTCCTTCCCCCTATTTGCGTCGTTGCCGTACCAGAGAAAGTAGAGAAGATTGGAAACGAGCTCAAAAACCTAACCCTAGAAGAAGCTCGCAGCCTCGTTGACTGGTTACAGGAAGAGCTCGGTGTCTCCGCTGCTGCCTTCGCACCGGCGGCTGTTGCCGTAGCGCCTGGTGCCGTTGCCGATGCGGGACCAGCCGTCGTTGAGGAGCAAACGGAGTTCGATGTTCTTATCGAGGAAGTGCCGAGTAACGCGAGGATTGCAACGATTAAGGTCGTGAGAGCACTTACGAATCTGGCGTTGAAGGAAGCGAAGGAGTTGATTGAAGGATTACCGAAGAAATTCAAGGAGGGAACGTCAGAGGAAGGGGGGTGTCGATCTTCGAATGAACATGATAAATTTTCATAGATTTTTAAGTTGGTGTGTCGGTCGATCGTGGAATTGTGCCCCTTTTTTGTTTCGAGAAACAAGCGAAACAAGTAAAACTTGTTTCGTCATTCATGTTTCTTGAAGCATAAATTGTTATAAATTTCAATTTATGTTTCAAGAAACAAGTGGAACAGAACACTTTTACCAAACGGTATTTATGCCGTTTCTGTGTTTCTGAGAACAAGAAAACACAGAAACACGTTTCTGGTTACGTTATCAAACGGGCCCTTGGTGTATTGTATATTCCTCCAACAGGGATTTGATAAAAATATAAATACGAATACTTAATGTGTCGAACATGGATCCATTGAGATTCCTAAATGATTCACCACCAAATTATTGATAGCAATAGTAATTTCTGATAGTTTCTTTTTCGTACCTGAGAGGAACTCATTGTTTCATTTGTATTTTATGCACTTATGATCACACAATATATATTTATTAACATAACCAACTACACACTGGCCGCTTATTGTACACAATATAAATGGTTAGGGGGTGACACTTAATATAGGATTTCCACTGTCTGTTTGGGAGAAAATCTAAGAGACAATTGTCAGACTTTGCTTGCTTGAAATTCAAGGCCTTGGTAAATGTTTTGTAAAGAGTTTACAAAATTTTTTTATTATATTATTAAATAAATTATATTTGAAAAATGTTTCAACTTTTTTTTTTTTAGATATCTAATCCATGGTCATGATACTCTTATAATTAAATACAATGGATTTATATCATGATAGTGGTTGCATGGTTTATTGTGGATGTTGGCAATGTGGGAAGAAAGTCTAATGAAAATATCTACCATTAGAAGTTTTCAGGTGACACCTTTTATAGTGTCGTCCGTAAGTGCCATTAATGATAACTTAAATACTACCCTTGAAGATCACACACTTGGTGTGATTTAGATCATTAGATTGTAATCTCCTGATTAAACATTTTCTATAAAAGGAGGGGCTTTGGCAAAAACTTATGCTTTACGTACTCATTATACAAAGTGAGATGAAGAGATTGAAAAGAAAAAAAATGAGTCTTTTTTTTTCTTCAAGCTTGGGGATTCGGCTATTGGAAAATATGCAAGCTTTCGTGATCACATTGGGATGTAGCATTCCTTTGGAGAAACACTTTTGCCAAAAAGTCAATTGTATAGTATGTTCTAGGTAACCTATGCATCCCTATTATTTGATTATGTGATGTGTTCATTAAGATTATTTTTCCTAAATTTCTTGGATGAAATATTGTATCGAATCACTTTCGCTGACACCACCAAGTGGTATCAAAGAACAATTCTTCAATGAAGACGTCGATCTGGTATCATTTTTGCTATTAAAATTTTGTTTATGAGGTGTACTAGTGTATCCTTGCATCTTATTCTTCTCTTCTATTTTTCTTTCTCCCTTCTTTGTATTCTGAATGTAAAGGGAAGAAACTCCATATAAAAATGTTACTGTTATAAAGGAAGAGGGCAAGAGTGGCAAGCGGAGGGAAAGGAGTCCACAAGGCATGCACGCTGGCCACTGGCTGCTACCTTCTCTTGTGGGCAGGATGTTGCTGCCTACATGTGGGTGGCGATGGCTATGACTAGAAAAAACAAGGATAGGGGGTGTAAAGTATTTTCTCATATCTTTAATTCAGGTAAGGTTACACTTATATATTGGACTTTAACCCACTTGGGAAAATTTAAAACTAAATACATGTGAGTATAACAGATGTAACAAACTATGTAATAGAGTGTGAGCCGAACACAACTGCACATGGGGTGTCAGTGTGTGAAACTTTTTGATGAGGTATATCAATAATACGCCCCATCAAGCTCAGTGGTGGGGTGCAAACGGTGAGCTTGGTCTGCAAGTAACCAAAACATTGATGGGATAACCCCTTAATTAGAATATCAGCAAGTTGGTCTACGGTTGACACATACCAGACTTGAAGTTGTTAGGAGGCAACCAACATATCTTGAACAAAATGAAAGTCAATCTCTGTGTGTTTAGTCCTAGAATGGAACACTGGATTGGCTGTGAGATACGTTGCTCCAATATTATCACACCAAATAACTATGCAGGTAGGAAGAAAAATGCCAAGCTCCTTTAAAACATAACGCAACCAGACAATCTTTATAACAACGAAACCAATAACCCTATATTCTGCTTCAGTCGAAAAGCGAGAAACTACCTTTTATTTGCGTGCTGACTAGGAGATTAAATGTTTGCCAAGGAAGACATAATAGGCCATGGTGGATTTCTGATCAATTGGACAGTCAACCCAATCCCATCTAAATATGCGAAAAGTGAGACATTAGAATTAGATGCAAAGTGTAACCCATCAATAGGAGTATGTTTTTTATGTAATGCAAAATCTGCTTCACGAAAGTCCAATGAATATCTGTCGTACTGTGCATGAATTGGGCAACACTAATGACAACAAAAATAATATCAGGCTTGGCTATTGTGAGATATTGCAAAGTCCCAACCACTCGACGATAGTCAATGCCTCAGGTAGTAGAGACTCATCCATAACAGAGAACTGGGTACCAGCTGCAATAGGTATGCTAACTAGTTTTGCATGGTCAAATTTGAACTTTGGAAGAGATCTTTTACATATTTTTTTGTAATTAAGAAACAAACCATCAGAACTTCTTGAGATTTCAATACCCAAAAAATAGCTCAGCTGTCCCAGGTCCTTAAGAGCAAATGTTGCTGCCAAATGGCAAACAAGTGTTGCAACAGTAGAATCACTATTACCAGTGGGGATCAAGTCATCAACATAGATCAAAAGAAACATAACAGCGACATCTTTTTGAAAAATAAACAGAGAAGTATATGTTTTCGAAGCAGTGAAACCATAAGATAGAAGTAACCACTTAGATGACTCAACCACACACACAGAGCCTGCTTGAGGCCATAGAGTGACTTTCGAAGGCAACAAACCTGAGTTGGATATTCTGGATCGATATATCCTAGTGGCTCATCCATGAAAACAGTTTCTTCAAGTTTACCATGTAAAAATGCATTTTGTATGTCAAATTGCTTCAGGGGCCATTGGAATGTCATAGCTAGAGACAAAACAAGACGTATTGTAGTGGACTTTATAACAAGATTAAAGGTTTCATTAAAATCAACCCCAGGGTGTTGATGAAACCCTTTTGCCACCAATAGCACTTTGTAGCGTTCTATTGAGCCATCAATCTTATGTTTGAGGCAAAAAAACCCATTTACACTCAATCACATTCTGAGATGAAGAAGAAGGAACTAGATCCCATGTACCATTTCGAAGAAGAGCATCAAATTCCTCCTGTAGCACTTGACGCTAGTGAACAGAGTGTACAACCTGTGTATAACATGTTGGTTCAACCTCAGCCAAGGTGGTTGGAATAGATGCCACTAGGTTTAGACGCTGAGGAGGGGGGCGAAGAGACCCCGTGCGAGAGTGAGTGGTCATGGGATGACACACGTTGGTGGGAGGAAATCAGTAAGGAGCCAATTGGTCACTATTGAAACTCATCCAATAAGTTATTCGGTTAGCCGAAAGTCAACCGGATGGTTTGAACTAGCATCCAATGGCTTGTTTGACTTCCCTAATGGCTATATTTTCCCAATGGTAACCTTTGCCGGTAATTATCGATACATACTAGTAACTATCAATATAGCCAAAATGTATCCATTAGACACATAATTGACTCAATCTTAATTGACTTATTACCCAATTTAAGACCCTTAATTACCTATATAAATACCCCACTTTAGGTTCATTAAACATTAATTCTCTCTCTTGAGTATCATTATCAAAAGCCAAAAGTGAGTGAGCATGATATTTGCTTGAGTTCAAGTTTCATTCTTGTGCATTCTCTTCAAAGAAGAACTCAAGAGTTTTGATATAAGTCTTCCACATTGATTGGCATCACACTTGAAAGACACATCAAGGTGCTTTATCATTTACTATTTGCATATTTGTATCACGCACCACATGAGGTAATACTCAAACTTATTCCATTTCAGTTTTCATTAGTCCAAGAGTTGGGTTAACTCTAGTATTGGATTGGTTTTATTACACATTGTTCTAGAATGTTATTAGACTAGTGTGTAAAATTCTCTTATCCTAAAAAGATTTGTAAGGTCTCTCTCAACCTGTAAAGAGATTTGGAAAGTCCCTCTCTACTTGTGAATTAATAGATTTGTAAATGATCATCTTATCCTGTAAAAAGAGTTGTAAAACTGTTTTTTCTCTATCTACTGTACTGAAAGGGAAGAGTTAGTGGAATAATTTACAAGTACAACTTGTAAGGAGTGGACTAGACTCAAATTGAGTCAAACCACTATAAATTTCTGTGTTTATATTGACATTCCACATTTTATTTTAAAATCACATAATTTGAGATTTTAAATCGAAGAATTTTTTAATTCACTAGCTTAACCTATTCATCCCCCTCTAGGTTATTTCAATTATATGATATTCTTGTCTTATTTCTTTATGTTACACAACATACATGTATATAGATTAGGGTTTTCTTTTTTTTACTTTCTTACTATGACATGTTGTTTCTTTGCATCTAGATCTAGATATTGGCATTTTCATATGTTGTTTCCATTATGGATTTACACGTTTTTGCATATTATCATTTTCTTTCACCTATTTTACCATTAGAATAGGGTTTTCACCGATAGATTAGGTTTTCACTATTTAATTTATGTTTTATTGCATTCACCATGTTATTCTTATGGTTTTTTTTTCCATGTTTTTACTATGGAATCATCTTTCTATGATGTTTTCATAACTCATATGATTTCTTTTATTTTATCGGAATTTTTCTAGGTTTATTCTATCCCTAGGGGTATTTTGTAATTTTATATATTACATTCATGCACAATTTTTCACATTTTACCCTGTTTTTACGATGTTAGATCAGATTTTCTGGTTTTATTCAACTTTCTTTGACACTCAATGGTTTCTTCTTGATCTAGGAGGGACGAAAGAAGCAGAAATATAAAGCTTGAAATTGAATTTACCAATGCCGGATTCTTCATGCATCCACACATGAGAATTAATTAGGGTTGGAATAGTAGTCATATTCTATAGATTTGTTGTGTTACATGTGTTATGTTTTGTTTATTTTTACATTTTGTATGAGCCTTACTGCAAACTGCTTATGGTATGTGATTTTAAACCTTAGCCTTTTATTTTCTATGTATTTTATTGGCTTCTTTTATTTTATATGTTATTTAATTATTTTTGTCCAAGTACTAAAAGATTGGAGCTGAGGTACCTATTACCTTCCCTTTTAGAACTACAAGGAATCATGCAATTGTTTATATTATGGGTCCTAACCCCTAATTTAGGTGGTAGTAACTATTTATTCATTCATACAGGTCTCTTTTCCCACCACTGGAAGATGTAGGTTCACTGTTCTCAAAGAGATAAATTTGAGGTTTTTCTAGAACAAAACCCAACCTAAACCCTTGAATATTCGAGATATCAAGCCGGATGTTCAGAATACATGCAAGATCACTACTCTTGAATGGCCCTGAATGAGTAGAAATTTATTCCTTGTTAGTAAATGGGACATCCGAGACAAGTCACGTGACATTTATTTCCTTTTTCTTTTTTTTTCTTTTTCCTTCTCTTTGCAATAGTGATATTACCTTATTAAAGAGAGATGCTCCCATTGGCAAGATAAAGAAAAAGAACAAGTATAAAAGAGAATAACAAAAAATAGCTAAAGAATTTTATTTTATTTTTAATAAGAAAACTATATATTAGCAAACATTTTGGGATGAAGAAATCATTCGGATCAATCATGCGCCCACATTTGGAATTTTAATATTGAGCAGTCCCTCTATGTGTTTGGTTGTGAAATGAAACCCAAAATAAATCGGACAAAGTGAACGATGGAAAAAAGAAAGTTGATGCTCTTGGATTGGTGTAATCTCTCCAACTGTTAATATCAAAGGCCAAGGATTGGTCCCGCACTCATCTGCTAGTGGGGAGGATGGAGATTTTTGAGTGAAGGAATTATTATTGTTGAAGGAATTATTTATTTATTTTTTTTGAACAAAAGAGTAAAGGAGCCAACAAAAAAAAAAAAAAAAAAAAAAAAAGGATTATGGTTTTGCTAAAGGTCATTATAGATTCTTTGTCTCTTGACGTACACTTTAGTTTTTGGATACAGTTTCCAATTACCGTGAAGAGATTCTATCATCATTACACCTACTCTTGTTTCTATATTTATATTTATAATTGATTTCAGGTATGAGATTGGTCTCGGACACTACTGATTTTATATTAATCTAGATCATCCTAAATTAAGATTATTATTATTTTTTGAGGGGTAAAAGAAGAAATTATTTTGCATGATCAAAAATATTAAAGGCGAAAATAAAAAATAATTATTGTACACTTAAGGTCATTACATATTCTTTGCCTCTTGACATACGTTTTAATTTTTGGGTAAAGTTTTCGTTTCCTGTGAGGGTTTACCTAAGAATCTATCATCATTACACTCACTCTGTAGTTACGATTTCAATAATTGGTTTTAGGTATGGGATTGGTCTCGACCAATACTAATTTGATATCGACCTAGATCATCTTGAATCGAGATTATTATTATTATTATTATTTTTCTTTAAAATGAATTATTTTTGTATGAACAAAAAGAGTAAAGTGGTAAAGATAAAAGAGTAAAGTGGTAAAGATAAAAGAATTATGGAACCAATTAAGGTCATTTTATATTCTGCTTCTTCACATACACTTTCACTTTTGGGTAAAATTTTCGTTTTCCGTGAGGGTTTACCTAAGAATCTATCATCATTACACTCACTCTGTTACGATCTCAATAATTGATTTTAGGTCTGAGATTGGTCTTGACTAATACTAATTTGATATCGACCCAAATCATCTTGAATCGGGATTATTATTATTTTTTCTTTAAAAGGAATTATTTTTGTATGAACAAAAAGGATAAAGTGGCAAAGATAAAAGAATTATGGTATTTCATATTCTTTGTTTCTTGACATACGCTTTAACTTTTGGGTAAAATTTTCGTTTTTCGGCTAAGGGCCCATCTAAGAATCTATCATCTTACACCCACCTTGTTGCAGTTTTAAGTATGGGGTTGGTCTCGGCTAATATTATTTAATATAAATCCAGATCATTCCGAATCGGGTTGGATTGTACAAATCTACCGCTTTAACTTTTGCCTTTGGGTAAAGTTTTCATTTTCTGTAAAGGGCCCACCAAGCATCTATCATTATCATTACACCCACCCTGTTACAGTTTTAGGTATGAGGTTGGTCCAGGCCAATACTAATTTGATATAAACCAAGGTCATCCTGAATCAGGTTGGATTGTACAAATCTACCGCTTTAACTTTTGGGGAAAGTTTTCGTTTTCAGTGAAAAGCCCACCCAAGAATCCATCATCATCATTACATCCACCCTGTTACAGTTTTTGGTATGGGGTTGGTTTTGGACAATATTGATTTGATATAAACCCAGACCATCCCGACCTATTTGTTGGAGGTCCAAAATGACTGTTTCTATTCGCAAACACCCATCCTAGTGCATAGTTATTCTTCCCCGGGCATAAGGGAAACTCCGTCCTTTCAGTTTTTTTTTTTTTTTTTAATACGTGAAACTATGAAGGAAGAAATTATTATTATAAGCTAAGGAATAAATTAGAGAAGAAGTGCATATATTGACATTCAAAGATAATCCTGCACTTAATCCTCAACCCTCTATGTTAGGGGTGTCAATTCGTGGCCCGACCCGACAGAATCAATAGGAACCGACCGTTTAAAGTCTGGCCCAACCCGGCCCGTTTATTAAACGTGTCGGGCTTGAGCCCGGCCCGTTTATAAATGGTCGGTCTCAGTCCTGATACTTGGACCGTCGGGCACCCGACCGAGACCGACCAATTAATACCCGATCGAGACCGGTCTATTTTGCACCGGCTTGGCCCGACCCAGTTGTAAGATACCTATTTTACCCCCATATGAAAGAGTTAAAAAGAAAAAAAATCAAAAACCCTAGTACCTTTCTCTTCGTTTAACACTGCCGCGGCCGCCGTTGTGGTCTTCGTCGTCGTCGTCGATTCGCCATTCGCTTTGTTTCTCTGTGTCTGTCCGTTCTCGCTTTCTGGGGCAAAAAAAGAAGATATATTACCTTTCTAGCTCTATTCTCTCTCCTCGTTGCTCTCATTGTTCTTTCTTTTACATGCTCTCATTGTTCTCTCTCTTACATACTCTCGCCCTCTCTCTCAGTTATCTTCATTTGGTGAGCTATTTCGAAGGTTGTGGCCGATTCCAATCTCGTGCACATGCTATTTCTATCAGGAACTCCTGCAACTGATCTCTTTCTTACGCGCTCCTGCAGTTGATTTCTCTTTTACACCCCTTGTTACCATTCGTGAACCCTAAGGTATGCAGTGCGGTTTCTTTCCTTGTTTATTACTTTTTTTTTTTTTTGTGCTACAGAGGAATTTGTCATCTCTCTGTTCTCTCTCTTACATGCTCTCACTGTTCTCTCTTTTGAAGGCTCTCATTCTCTCTCTCGGTTAAGCCTAGAATTTGTGGGCGATTTCGAAACCTGGCAAAGCCCCCTGGTTCTTTCACCTTCCTGCGCAACTGATCTCTCTCGTCGAGGCTCTTGCAACTGATTTCCCTCCTGCAACTGATCTCTCTTTTACAACCCCTATTACCATTCGCGAACCCTAAGGTATGAAGTACCCTTTTTTTGGTATTTTTTTTATTCATTCACATTGCTTTAAATTATTCCATATCAACCTTACAAGGCTATCCATAACTGTTTGAACTTTTGTAGATGTGAAGTTCTTAGAATTGTTACTGACAATTTTTTTGCAGGTAAGGAATCTTTAGTTCAAAATGGTAGAGCACCTGGGGTAATGCCAAGTTTATGGTGGTTCGAACTTCAAACCCACCAAGACTATAAACAAAATACTTAAAGGGTTTTAACTTATATATCTTGTTCTTGTTCTTGACATTTTGTGATTCTTGGATTTTTGTGATTAGATCACTGAGTTTTTAGATCTGCTTTCATTTGCTACAGTTAACATTGGTAGTACATGTTAAGAGTAAATGCCCATTAATGGTTGTGCAAGGGATATTGAATTAGATGATGAACAGAAAAATAAAATTCTGAACATGTCTTCAATCTATAATGTTTGCCAATGTTCATTTGATCATGCTCCAACTTGGTGTTATACCATGCAAATCAATTACCTTTGTCAACCTTGATGCCATGATCATAACAAAATTCAAGGAAATTTTTGTATGAATGGTCAAGAAAAATAAAGAGCAGGGTTCTGTATTTGGCCTCTGTTTTTGTCTGAGAATGATAGCTTGAGCTATCTCATTCTCTTTGAAGGGCTTCCTTTGCTTTTCATGCATTGGATTTTTTGATTAAAAGTTGAGAATTGAATTTTGGATGGTATTTTGTGGTCTTAAGCTATTAAATAAGCGGTTAGAATTGAAAGTTGTGGAGGTGGGTTTGAACTGAAGGGTGTAAATGCCCTATTTCTTACAAATGTTCAGAATTGAAGTTCTGGAGTCATGGGTGGACTTGGGAATTTGCAACTCAGTACAATGTGATTGGAAAATATGAAGAGATTTTCATGCGCTCTAGTATCTATTATCTTGTTTCCATTCAATTTGTGATGCATCCATATATTACCTTTCATGTAGAAAGCATGTTTCACTGATTACATAATAATTTTTTGGCATTTCGATTGTAAATATATCCATGCCTTAGATTATGATATCTATTGCCTAAATGAGTTGAAACGATGCAAGACCTTAAATTAGTGGGGATTTATTTTTTACTGAATAAATGTTAAATCTTATTAACATGAATTTGAACAATATTGTTTTATTTTGAGGAAGATTCAATTTGAATATTTATTATTTAGGTGAAATTCCATGGGTAATATCATTCTTATTCTTTGATTATGACATATTCGCTATCTTTTATCTTTACATTTACTAATGTTTATGCTTCATCTATTTTCTATTAGGTGGGATTGATGTTGAAGCACTCCAGATTGGACGAAATCAGGATAATTTTGAGTCATGTAACTAAATATTTAACTTTGGGGATGTTTGGATACGAATTTAAGATTTTTTGTGATATTTCTAAATATGTTAATTGTGGGATGCTTGGATAAGAATTTAGGACTTTTTATGATTCTAAATATTTTAATTATGAGATGCTTGGACAAGGATTTAGGACTTTTTATGATTCTAAATATTTTAATTGTGGGATGCTTGGACAGGATAAGGATTTAGGATTTTTTATGATGTTTCTAAATAATTTAATTATGAGGATGTTGGATCAATGCTTTGGATTTTTTGTGATGTTTTTAAATATGTGACTTGGAAGAGAGTAGATTCCTCTCTATTTAAAGAAGTAATACAATTAAACTCAACAATTAAAGAAGACCCGTTTAAAAACCGGTTACGCCTGTTTAACATTAAACATGTCCGTTGCCCGATTAAGGCCCGACTAAAACCCGATTAAGGTTCGATTTTAATAGCCCGATTATAACCCGAGACCAACCGATCGAATATAAAGTGTACCATGCCCTCACTAACTAAGCCCGATTAGTTAAATGGGCAGACACGGTGCAACCTTTAAAAGTCTTCAAGCCCGATTAAGCCCGACTGAAACCGGACCGGCCCGACCGATTGACACCCATACTCTATGCTATGTTTGGTAGCAAGAAAAGAAAAGAAAAGAAAATGCAATCTAGAAAAGAAAAGAAAAAAGAAGAAAATAAATGATATAGTGAGAAAATAAAAAGAGTATGTATGTTTGATAATCAAGAGAAGAAAAGAAATAAAAAAAAATTTCAAAAAATTTTTGAAGTTTAGGAGAGATATAAACACATAGGAAATCATTATGTAATCATTCATTTTTTCGTCTTATTATGTTTTCATATTTTCTTTTGTTTTTTGTAAGATTTTTTTTTTTTTTTTAAAGAGAACTTCACAATTCCCAAGAGAAATTTTGAATTTCAAAAGTTCTCTTTGATGAAGAGATACCACGTGCAGAGAAAAATTCTTAACTCAAAAAAAAAAGAATTTTTTTTTTTCTTTCTTTTCTTCTCTTAGCTATCAAACGCAGCCTTATTGTTCTCTATCAGTGATGAATACGCATGTCTCCATTCAATCCTGTTACCCAAACAGAGTAGATAGTCTTGGAGACCAATTCAAGATTTTGTTCAAAAAATTTCAGCTGGAAGGACAACAAAAGGAGAGAGAGAGAGAGAGAGAGATGATCAAGCATATACAATTCCAATGGATTCACATCATTTTTAAATACTAATTCCAACGAGGGTAAAGGTCCTATTCACATATACATTTAATGGATTCACATTATTTTCAAAAACCAATTCCAATAAGGACAAAGTTGCCATGTGTCTATCGGAGTCTCTTCAGTATAACTTGAGACTTTCCAGTTGGCAGGATTGGCTTGGTCCATGTTCTTGAGTGTAGAAATGCAATCTTAAAATGATGCAGAAGATAATGGAAAAACAGAACAAACAATGCATATAGATTTACAAGGTTCGACAATGTTGCCTACGTCTCTGGTGAGATGAGATCCAGCTTCATTATTAATGAAAATAGAGTTACAACACTCATCCCTCACACCTCTCAATATTGCTTGCCTTACAGAAAAAGAAACCCTCACTACAAATATATAGCGAAAATTCCTAATCCGAAAAGTACACAATTGCCCTCAAATAAAAAATTTGAGTAGGGCTACGTCCCCTACACCCCTGCTATGCAAGGGGGCCTTCTACCCCCCTTGCAACCCCCATGGCCCATTAACCGGCTAGCAAGATTGTCGTCCTGCCTGTCGAGGCACTGTATCAGTACTCCTTGGATTAAACTGTAACGGATTACAAGACATCGTACACTAGGGGTGTCAACTGATCGGGCCGATCTGGTTTCGATCGGGCTTAATTGGGCTTGAAGACTTTCACAGGCTACACCGTGTTCGCCCATTTAACTAATCGGACTTAGTTATTGAGGGCATGATACGCTTTATATTCGGTCGATCAGCCTCAGGCTATAATCGAGCTACCTTAATTGGATTTTAGTAGGGCCTTAATCGGGCTACGGACATGTTTAATGGTAAACGAACCCTTTTTAAAATGTGCTCTTATATTCCAACCCACTCATGCACAATAGACTGGTCGGGTAAAATATTCCAACCCACTCATGCCCATTTAACTATTATTTAAAATGTGAACATGTCTTTACTTTTTAGTTTTTACTCTTTAATTTGGGGGGGGTAAAATAGGTATTCTATAATCATTAAAGGGTCGGGTCAGACCGGTGTACAATAGACTGGTCTCGATCGGGTGTTATTCTCTCGATCTTGATTAGGAGCCCGACGGTCCAAGTAGAAAAACCGAGATTGATCATTTATAAACGGGCTAGGCTCAAGCCCAATAAGTTTAATAAACGGTTTGAGCCGGGCCAATCTATAAACTGTCGGTCCGGATCAGTTTAGTCGGGTCGAGCCACGGACATGAGGGCTTTGAAAGTTCTTGACCATTAATACTTTGCCCAAAAGAAAATATAACGGGAGAGGGGATTAGGTGATCAAATATCTTCAAAGGAAACATCATTCTTCACAATACCCTCCTAACCAGTACTGTTCCTCTGATGAAAAACGCAATCCTGCTACCATATGCATCCGTTCCTCTAGGACCTCAACAGCGAACACCCTCCACCGAATCCAAATCCAAATCCAAACCCCTCTTTGATCTGAGAAAATATCTTTTGAAATTTGAACCTTTTTCCTAGAATGACAGAAGCCACGAACAGAGCTGTTCTTTCCTTGATAAACAACTTCACCAACACGATCAGTCAAGAAAAGTCTCACTGGGAAACCGTCGAAGGTGAAGTCGAGCCGATCCTCAGTGAACTTTTGGATATGCGGAGGTTTCTAAAAGATGTAGATGAAGAAATTGCAAGTGAAAAGATTTTGGAATTGGAGAAAATCATTCATAAAACAGAAGCCGCCATAAAGGAGTTCGCAGTAAGAACAACACGCCGTGGCCGGAGGTGGAAGTCACTCTTTAAAAGTGGCGGCATGGAATATTGTGGAGCTCATAAAAAGTCTCTCATTGAGATAAAAATGTCGATCGAGGAATTGAAAAATTATTTTGAAGGGAACTACTCAAGACATTATTCCAGAAGAAAGAAGTCATTCAACCTAGGGGCGAGGCTGTCAGAACGGTTGCGCTCTTTTGCTTCTGATGAAACAGAGGAGGATCTTAGTCCTACCGTTGTTGGTTTGAGGCAGGATATGGTGTGTCTGGAAAAAGAATTGAATGACGGGAGCCACAACCACAGGGTAATCTCTGTTCTTGGAATCCAAGGAATCGGAAAGACGACGCTAGCATGGAAGATTTATAAAAGCAGTTTTGTGGTAGAACGATTTCAATGTAAAGCCTGGGTTTGCGTATCTGCAGAGAGCAATAATGAGGCTATTTATAAACAAATTGAGAATCAGAAGTATCTCATAGTGATCGATGATGTTCCTGATCTTGAAGTCTGGAAAGACCTGCTAAGAGATATCCCAAACGGTGATAATGGAAGCAGGATTATCCTCACAACTCGGGACGTAGAGGTTGCTTGTTCTGCGGACTACTCACACCGAATGAAGGTACTAAGTAAAGAAGAAAGTTGGGATTTGTTTGAGAAGAAGGTATGTATAGCTCCCTGGAAACTCCGTGATGAAAGTGGCCGTGAGCACAGCAGCAGCAGCACCACCACCACCATAGAACAGTCTACCATCCGTTTCCCTCCAGAGTTGGCTGTTCTTGGAAAGCAAATGGTTAAAAAATGTGGAGGAATCCCCTTTCTAATTATAGAATTGGCAAATCTGTTGTCCAGAGTGTATCCAAACACTGAGGAGTGGTCATGTGTGCTCCATGGCACAGATACACATCTCGGTTATCAAGACAAAAACCCTTGGTATAAATTGTCATACTCTGTTGATGACATCCTTCCTTTACATGTGAAACAGTTCTTGCATCTCTTTCCTGCAGGAGCTGATATCCCTGAGAGGAGGTTGATTCTGTCATGGGCTGCAGAGTCTTTATGGCAGCAGCAGCAGCAGCAGCAGCAGCAGCAGAAGCAGCAGCAGCAGCAGAGCCATCCTGATGATGAAGTTTATGATGAGGAAGCAGTAGCCATGCGGTGGGTGCGAGACCTGCAAGATCTCGGCTTTATTCAGGCTTCAAAAGTCAGTTCTATTGGGACAACCAAGACATACCGCATTCCCCCTGATCTTCCACAGCTTCAGATCTTAAAAGCTGGTGGTGGTGGTGGTAGTGGTGATAGTAAAGTCTGGATTCATAGAATTTGTGATCAGTATAAGGAGGATGACCCCCATTCTTGTTGTATTCACAGTAACAGTGAAGAACTAAAGACTTACAAATCTGTCCGTTATTTCTGGTGCTTCAATTATCCAGGAGGATACAAACCCGGGCAAGAATTAGGGAGCTTTCTTAAGAGATGCATCAATAATAACTACTTGTGGTTTCTTAGGGTGCTCGATCTGGAGAGTGTGTATAAACCTAGCCTACCTAAGGCAATTGGAGAGCTAATTAATTTGCGGTACCTGGGGTTAAGATGGACATTCTTGGACACACTGCCCGAATCTGTCCACAAATTACACACCCTCCAAACTCTGGATATAAAACATACCGATATTGGTGATTACCCTAAGAAGATGTTTAGGAATATGCATAGTCTGCGACACATTTACCTGAACGAGAGACATCCCAGTGAAGTTGTTACACAATTGAGTTGTTTGAGTAGCCTCCAAACACTGTCAGGAGTAATCGTAGATGATTCTAGTCCTGTCAAGGATGGTTTAGACAAGTTGAAAAAACTTAGAAAACTGAGATTGACATGCAGGTTAAGTCGGCAGCAGGAAGTAATGGCTATGGCTAAGTGGATTGCGGGACTAAAAGACCTTCGGACGTTAAAGTTGACGACGTCCACAGAACAAGAGGATGATCGGTCAAGTTTACTTTGGAACCTCAGAAGCAGCAAATTGTCTCGCATGTATTTACAGGGAAAGTTGAAATTAGAGGACAACAACAACATTGATTACCATCAAGTCCACGACAATGATTTCGGAAACCTTACTGCACTCACCTTATCTCTGACCCAACTAGACACAGACCCAATGCCAATACTGGAGAAGCTACCCGTGCTAAAGCTTCTTAGGTTGTTCTCCAAATCCTTCATGGGCTCCACTATGTCTTGCTCAGCAGAAGGGTTCTCTCAACTTCGGGTCCTGAAACTGTGGAAGTTAGAGACACTAGAACGGTGGACTGTGGCGAATGGAGCGATGAAAAACCTCGATGAGTTAGAGATTAGATCCTGCAAAAAATTGGAGTTTCCAAATAATCTACCAATTAACCTTCGTGAATTGAAGTTAACCGACATGCCTAAGGAATTCACCACTGATGTTACGGAGAAGAGGTCCCACAAGGTCGCTAATGTGAGCTCTGTGGTCATAGAAGATTGGTTAGATTCTTCAGTTAAGCTGTATACTGGACGGAATCGTGAGTTTCAGGTATATATATATGTAGGTATAATTACTGAATAATTTGCTTTAGCTTGAAACCTGGGACTGCCCAGTAGTATTGCATCCTTTGTCTCTGTTGCTGACTCATGACTCTCCTGCCCATTTTTATTCCCAGTGTTGATCACTAATTGACTTGTATATTGTCTATATGTGATGATGGTTTCTAACAAAAAAAAAAAAATCACATGAATAGAGAATATTTTCAACATCATCCCCCACAAAATATGGGTGCTACACTGCTACTTGATCAGAGACATAACTGGAAGTCTTGAGTAAGTTGTTATCTAGCTACTTCCCTCCCTGCCTATCCAAAAAATGGAAATAATAGCTGTGTCCAAGATTATGAAAGTGTAGAAAGCATATGAACTTATTGGACCCTCAGCTTTTGGAACCTTAAACTGTTACTCTTGGAATCTTAAGCTATGAATAATAAACTGTTAAAAAACCTCACTAGAAGTTCACTGCTTGTTATCACGTAAGTAAGAAAAGGTTGACATGTGAGGGTCTATATTCTAAGGGGAAAAAAACTCTCAATGGCTCAAATATTTGCCACATGTTTAATTGAATGCATCACAAATATTATAAGAATGTAGACCTCTTAATGTTCCTTGGTTATATGTCAAATTCCAGTTAGTCAAAACCGATATTGTCAAGTAGCAAATTAAAGCATTGAAAATCTAAGAACGGAGGGTATTTGATTGAATTAAGTTCTGAAATTTAACGAACTTGGTACGAGTCGTAAACTCGGACATCCTAATTTTGACTCCCACTAGGCACACCTTGGGTCACTCACACGAGAGTGTATAGTGCTTTTCACTACTTTCAGTGAAAGTTGAATGATTCTCATTCAACCTCGTTATGAATCGGTCCATGCAGCTGTGGGATCAGTATGAGCCTGCGGGATTAGTCAGGCAGAAGGCTTGGATATCCATCGTTAGCCCAAAAAAAAAAGTCTAAAACTATCATTGTCTATCCAAACATCAGAATTGCCACATCATCTTTTCATCCATATATGGCACGACTTCTAGTTCTTTCTGAGTTGATACAGGTGTCATCGTGAAGTTACCCCAAAATCCTGGATTGTAACATTTATTTCCAGTTTCTATCCTTTGGCTTGGGTTTGTGGGCTTATTGAACTGGTTTGCTGGCCCATTTGAAATTACTTCTGCATCAGTGACAGTGACATATCCAATATTTTTGGGTTAATTATTATCATTTTCCTATACAAGCCCTATGTTTACTCAAACTCTCCTTGTTCAAATTTCTTTTTAGATCCCCTAGAAAAGTAAACTTCCACCACCCTTTTTCCCTTGATAAATTAATTCTGATGTTCTTAGAACTGAAATCTAGGAGAAATAGGTGAACTGGTATTCAACTCCTAGAGAGATAGAAATTAGAATTTTGGTACAGCTACTTGAACATATACTCACAGCCTTCTCCATTCTTTGTTTCTCATCCCTGCTTGCACTCTTCTGTTTTTGTCTCTCCCAACCTTTGTCCATTTTCCGTTCTCTCTTCTAGTCTCTCTTTTCTTTCTTTAACTCCTCTCTTCCTTATAGCCGAGAGAACTATCTCTTTTGTCTCTTTCTCTCTCTCTCTCTCTCTCTCTCTCTCTCTCTCTTTCTTTCCACCCGCTCTTTCTCCCTCTTTGTCTTTTTCTTCCTTTCACATTACATGAACATTCCCCCCTCCTCTTCTTTTGGTCTCTTAGCTAACAAATGAGGGAGGTGAGTTAAGGGTGAGTGGACAGTCCACCCAATCTTCCTCTTTCTCTTCTCCATAACTTTCCCTTGCCAAAGTCAAGCTGCCCCCTACCGTTTTGTTTCTTTGCAAATAACAGGGGAGGTGATGGGATAAGTGGGTCCACCCCATCTTTCTCTCACTTTATCTCTGTCTCTTAGAGGGATTAAGTGGGATAAATTTGGGGTGGGGTATTACATTGAAGGTTCTTGAAAGGTTAATATAGATAAAGCAAATTGGTCAGTTTCCCTACTTGTAAGTCACTTCAAGTTCAACAAAGCCCCTTCAACTAGGCAAAGAAAAATAGAAATGATGAAAAATCCATATACGTCAACTATAGGAAGTTTAATGTATGATATGGTGTGTACAAGACCTAAAATTGCACATGTAATTGGAATTATGAGTAAATTTCTTGCCAATTTTGACAAAGAGTATTGAAAAACAACCGAATCGATTATGAGATATCTAAGAGGTTCATTCAATGCATGTTTTTTGAGGTGATAAACATGTGTTACAGAGATATACATATGCATATATGTCAGGTAACATCAACTTAAGGAAGCCTATGTCAAGGTACCTATTTACTTCTGTAAGGGAGCAATGTCATGGCAATCCAAGTTTTAGAGGTGTGTGGTTTTATGAACCATAAAGGCTGAGTATATTTTTGTAGTAGAAATCCACAAAGAGATGTTATATATGGATGAAGTTACTCCTTCAAGAAATAGATTTAAAGTCAGAAAAATATATTATTCATTATGCCAGTCAGAGTGTTACCCACTTGAGTAAGAACCTAAGTTTCCATTATAAGATCAAGCATGTTGATGATGGTATCACTGGATTAGGGATGTTTTGGAACAAAAGCGTATCCATCTTGAGGAGATTCATACTAAAAAAAAAAAATATTGTAAATAAGATGACAAAGGCATTACATAATAAGGTGAAATATGACTTTTGTAGAAGTATAGCAGGATTGAATGTGGCAGATCACTCCTTGTGAGTAGGAGAGGGAGTTTTTTTAATACCTCTTCATATGGAAAGGGATCCACTTCTGTTTTATTTTGTGAATGACGGTTTCGAAAACTGACTCTCTTATTCTCTCATAATGTTATTGAAAAAGGCATGAGGTGGTGACCTCATACCTCTCCTATTCTCAACTCATCAAGTCGAGCTATCAAAAAGAACTTGTATCTATGAGAAAGGGGGAAAAAAAAAAGTGATTTTGGTGTTAGGACTTTTATGTGGGTTTAACTAATACCGATTGATCTATTGTGCACAAACAGTTACAGACCCACTCTGGTTAGAAAACTCCTAGCCCAATTCATTATAGAAGTGTTATAGGATTTTAGAGATTATATTATAAATAGAAGCTAATTGTTCATGCATCCATTACTTTAACACCTTTATGATTTTGGAAGCACAGACTCCCCCTCACAAGAGTAGTGCGTATGCGAGAGAATTTCAAGGGTTAAAAGCTACAAAAGATCTTAGCGGATGAAACTTCAGTGAGTAATTTTTCATTGTCGTCTTTATGGGACCAATCTTCAAGGGCGTGGGACAGAGGTTCGTGATCAATACTCGTGGAGGCTTCTAAACTTACACATCGGTACTCCTCTACTCCCATTTATGATACATGTAATGGGTTTGTCCCATTGATTATCATAGATATAATAAATCTATATGTTTGTGTGTTCTAAGATCTATGAAGGGACTATGATTGATCTTGATTTAAAGACTACACTCACGCTCAAAGGGTATGTGAGTAATCTCTTTTATGATTCATCCTTATATGTTAAACAATATAGGGTTATTTATATGATTCTATGGAATAGAATCCTTAACATTTGGTGCTCCGCTTTTGTACACAAATTAATAAAGATTGTCCACCTCTACTAACCATGGTCATAAACTGACCCAAAAATGAGGCACCATTGACCAAAGCCAATACCAAGAAACAAGGTGTTCCTATTCTGCAGCTCCACTTTTCACTGTCACTAGAGGGTAGGGAGCAAAAGCATTAGTAGCATGACAAAGGAATCCACCAAAAAACTAGTCTCATATGTCGTACTGTGAATTCAAAATGAAGAAGACAACCATTCTATCGTTTTGCATAGGTGGGGCAGGAGATGCACAAAGGGGGAGTGCGCCAGGCTTGCATAAATTGTTTGGTGTAGGGGTTGCAAAGAGGGTTGGGTTGGGTTGGAAGTTGCACAGAGAGGGTGGGGCAGAATTTGCAAAACGGGGTGGCTCATGGTAGAATAGAGGGGGTGGCTCGCAGAAAGGGCTTGAGAGGGAGAGGGAGAGGGAGAGGGAGAGGGAGAGGGGGGGGGGTAGCTGGATAATTTATGGATTTAGAATTAATAGGGGGGAAAAATATGAAAAACTTTGCTTTTCTAAGGGATGAGAAAAGAAACTTTGATCAAATATAGGATAAGCATAGGATAATAATAAAAATTTCCCCTAAAATTTTGGATGTGTCCAAATTTTCGGAATCTTATAGATTAAATAATAAAGGAAAAAAAAAAAAATTGTCTATGCTTTGTGTCCAATGTTGTTCAACTTGAGAAGAAAAAATTGCTACCAGGGGATTGCAGTTATTTGGTAGTAGCAGGGAAATAAACTTCCAGGTAGGGGTGTCAATCGGTTGGGCTAAGGCTGGTCTCGGTCGGGCCTAATTGAGTTTGACCACTTGAAAACCTTGCACCGTGAACACCCGTTTAAGTAAACAGGCCTAGCTTTGGGGGGCATGGTACGGTTTATGATAGGGCTGATTGGTGTCGGGCTTTAATCGGGCTACCTTAAACGGGCCTTAACCGGGCTACGGATATATTTAATTCTAAACGGACTCTAAACGTGCCTACTTTAAAATTATTTTCTTAAGTGGATTGAAGGCCCATAATTGTTCAATTTAAACATTAAATCACAATAGTTTTATAAAAAAAATAATCATACTAGAAGGTGACTCAAATATTTAATAAAAAAGAGAAATGATATGAGATTATGATTGTTTTTAATAAAAGGGGTCGGGCTAGGTCAGGCTACATTGAGTCGGTTCAGATCGGGTCTCTAATCGGTTGGTTCGATCGGGCACCCAACGGGCTAGATCCTTGCACCGTGAAGCCCGACACATTTATTAATTTGGCCAGTCTAAGTCGAGCCATAAACGTGCAGGGCTCAGTCAAGCCAACTGGTGCGGGCTTAGAATTGACACTTCTACTCCCAGGGCTTGGGCGAAAAATACCCTCAAAATGTGGAATTTGTCAACCTACCGTTGTGATTCCATTGCCATGAATGCGACCGGTCGCTTCTGCTCTCAAACTGTCGTATACAGTACGCATGAGACGATCACCCATAAGGATCCAAAGGTTTCCTTAGGGCCCAATCTTCGGAGAAAACTTTTGAACGGTAAAGGTCTGAGATAGGGGGTTGTGGGACCACTCTTCCCCGACCCCATTTAAAACGATACTTCTTTCTTTCCTTTGCAGCGAGGAAGAAGAGTTTGAGGAAGACGGCACCATTCCTCCTACACAGTCTAAACAGCTACTAATGGCGCCTTCCAACGAGAGCAAGCAGTCACATTTGGGGATATATAATGCTATGATGAGGGCTGAGGGCCGCCACCTTTTCACCACCTCAGATGAAGATGATGTGATTATGAAGCAGATCCTGGCCACCCACGCTTACGATTGCCAGGAGATCGACATCAGGGCTCTTCTCAAAGTCGTCGAGGAAATCTTTCAGCCCTCCACCCCCTCTACTCCCGTAGGCGCCCTCTATCACCTTCTATCTCTTATCATGTTTGTTAAGTTTGTCTCGAATTCTTGACCCATTTTGAAGATTGACCCGATCCGACATATTTTGGTGGCAATCCGAATGGGAAATTTTCTGAGATCTGTGATGGAAGCAGAGGGTTTGGGCCGATCCCGGAGCCCATCACTGATCTCGTATGGGGGTGCGGGGGCTACGCCCTGCGGTATGGTTCGACCGGATCGACCATGACCTGATGGGTTGACCTGCAATTTTGGAGTATATATAAGGTACTGTTGCTTGTTGAGAAAGTCATCGTATTCCAGGGTTTTCATGCAGCTAGGGTTTCAGGGCGAGTTTTTCCTCACCGCTGTTAGGGTGTAATTTCTCTTCTGCATAGTGAATCATCTTCTTCTTCGCCCGAGGACGTAGCACACCACCCTGGTGTGTGAACCTCGTTAAATCTCTGTGTCGTATGGATCTATTGTCTCTTTATTATTCGTGTTTCTTGGTGTTTGATCTAACAATGTTTTGCAATCTTTGATCGGCATCGGTGAATTCACCCAGATTGAATCAGTATTGATTAAGACCGATCCTGAGTCTTGATCGATTTGATATCGTTCCATTGATTCGGCTTTAAGATAAAGAAAAAAAAAAGGGTAAATCTATCACCTTCTATCTCTTATCATGTTTTGCGATCTATGATCGGCATCGGTGAATTCACCCAGATTGAACCAGTATTGATTAAGACCGATCCTGAGTCTTGATCGATTTGATATCGTTCCATTGATTCGGCTTTAAGATTAAAAAAAAAAAAAAAAGGGTAAATCTATCCGATCTACGATGATCCAGATTGATATACATCGATATTGGATCGGACCAAGATTACAAAATCTATATATTGTCACCTTCATCTTGGCTAACTTTCGTCCTTCCTCCAGTACCGGTTTTAAAGTTTAGAATCGGTCTCAACCAATATTGATATCAGTCACAATTATTATGTTTGCGGGATTTTTATCTCATGAACTTCTTGATCAATAGAGTGTCGTTGAACAAAAGGGAATTGATATCCATCTCAATTAATATTGATCTGGATCAGTATCGGAAGTTTGGAATCAGATTGTAGTGGATAGATTCCTCCCTTGTTTAAAAGAAAAAATTCACGTTTTTAGATTCCTTTTTTTTTTTTTTTTTTTTTATGCTTTCAGATTGTATCAGATCCGATTTTTAAAGCTATACTAGTTGCTAACAGTGGTAATTAACTAATTATAAGCACGTTATCATTGGAATTGGATTATTTTCTGCTTGCATCTTATTATATTTTTTTACTTCTACTGAATTCTTTTTACCAAAAATAATTAATGATGATTTGCGTAGGCCCCGCTTGCTTGGTACATGGATCGCTTGGACCAGAGAACAGAACAGACTGCTTTTGTCGGTATGCCTGAAGCATTGGTCGTTCTCATATACAACATCTGCTTCGAGGTTTGAGCATACTTTTTATCTCTCACACCCATTCATTGAGTACAAAATTTCGGTGCTGGTCGGGAGCTGCAAACCCATGGTAACTGTCAAGGAAATGAAATCTCAAGAATAAATTTAAAATATTCATTAAGAGTGAATATTTTTCATTTCCATCTCTGAGAATCCATTCCCCTAGCAAGCAGCGGCCAAGTTTTATTCATTCATTGATCCCAAACTTTTTTTTTTTTTCATTGACACCAAAATTGAAACATTAGTTCTCATTTTCTTGTTAATTAGTCACGGATCCCTTTCCTTGCAAGTTGTAAGGTAGGATTTAGATTCTTACCAAAAACCTAAGGTATGGTTGAAGAAGAACTAGTCATACACAAAACAAGAGGCAGAAACTAGGGATTTTCACCTTAGATTTAGATCTTCTTTAGCCGGTGTGGCTGGAAAAGGATAAAAAAGACACATAATAGGAGAGAGAAAGTGATACCTCTTATTTCACCTTCTCTCCATTGTTTTGTGCCTTGCTATCCCTCTCCAGCCACCCCCTCGATTGGATAGGATTTGAATCCTTTTACTTTCTCTTTCTTATTTAGTGTCTGGCTGCTCCTCTCCAGCCACCCCCAACTGAAGAGGATATGAACCTTTGCATATGACCGTTTCATCCCATCTCACGCTGTTTCTATCAAGGTTTTAAAATTTAGTTTACTATTAGATCGATCCACAGTCGCAACTCTCAATCCAAGCCATTTGATAGAGCGAACACTAGAAATTAATTTCATATTTCGTATTCTATTAATCTAGAAAACTGATGGGTCCACATCTTATGTAAAAAAGTTTGTTAATCAAAAGTGTAAATGAGTTTAGATCATCTGTAGGGAACATTTCACGTGCAATTTCGTGATGCTGTCATTTATAGTGTTTGAAAGATAATTTATATAAATAAAAGGATATGTGTAATTACAAAACTTTATATGAAGCATGGTTTGAGGAATTGAATTGGATTAGCTTGAATCATTTGGATTGGATTACATTGGATTGGTATCTATGAATCGCTGCCCAAATTTTATTATTTTAGTTTAAAAGCACCATCTTAACCCTGAAAGGTCAAAGTAGATAAAAACCAATGAGTATTATAATTTTGGGAAAGACAATGTTACCCTACTGACAAAGGTACACATCAGCATGTGAGAGCATCTTCAATACAAAGGCAGTACAATCTTTGTTCCTATAATTTTAGTCACAATCACAACTACGTGGTTACAATTATACCAACCCAATAATGAATGAAATAAGGGAAAATGTTTTCTATGTGGGGAGTATGGCCCTTGCCCTAGACACATGGAGAGGGAGAAATAACCAGCCTGTCCCCATGGAAGAGAAAATGGCATTCCTACTTCCTCATATACATATATGTATACAACAAGAAACCGCACTCGCCAAAAGGAAACACTTCTCCATTAAACATATAAAATGTCTGGCTTCTTGGTGCACACATATGCAGATGAATTCTACATTATATCTTCAGCAGTGCTGGGCTAGCTTGGTGCCCTTTCCCAAGTAAGGTGGATCGAAATGGAGACGATTCATGCCAATACAAAATCTGGATTTGGTAATGTGCATTATTTAGATAATCTGTTAATTCTGTTTGTTTGATGTTCTGATTATGAAGATGACAAGTAATATCTGAAGTGAAGCCATCCTCGTGCAGAAGCCTTTCTGTACAGCCCAAAGTTTGTGGGCAGTTAGAGCTTGAGGTCCCTTACTCATAAGTCAAGTTTCAACCCATTCAGCGACATGGTAAAACATAACTATGAAAACCCCCGATTTAAGAGCCTAAAAAATGGGTGAAGAGAAAAAAGAACGACGCAAATCACCCTTCCATTGATAACACAAGCATCCTGCTTCCTTCAGTGTCAAGCACGTTCTGCTCCAGTTAATGCAACAGCCGCTACCGAACACCGAGTTATGATCAATTTCTGTGCATGTAGTTGTACTTCTTACTATATCATTTCCTACTTTACACTAAGGTTTTGGTTGTTTTGATGTAAAATAGGCAGAATTTAGACCAAATAAAAGGTGTCAAATTTTTCATATCACCCAACATTTCACCAAATGAGAGAAGGCATAAAGTTTTGCAGTAGGCACTATTTTTCCTCAATAACTGTAAAATATTTTCCCTTGCTTTATTTAACCTCTAGGCATTTTTGGTTGAAAACAAATGGAGACCTAACTTACACAATACAATAATCATCAGCAAGCAGTTACCGCACTCTGCAGTGGTACACAATCTAGCAGACCGCAGCGGACTGTTATCACTCTTAGACCAGCAGATGTCTGAACACAATTCACTGAATCCATTCCCTCCCCCCACCAAAAAAAA
>NW_024868585.1:31139-50496 GCF_013358625.1 Macadamia integrifolia | reverse complement strand
AGTGAAAAAAAAAAAAAAACATAAATAAACAGGACATCAGAACACAGTCAGCCAACAAGAAGAAATAAACAGGAGAAAAAATGAGAAAGAAAGGAAGAGGAAAAAGGAGAAATTGGAAGAACTAATCTCGAGAAGGGAATCGACAAAACCGAACCAAGGAGAAGATCTTAAAGGGTTAGCTAATCATTCCATTAATAACACGAGCGGTGATCATGGTTTGAAGTATCTTCGATACCGATACGATACCCTCCGATACGTATCTTAAATTTAGCTGACCGATACGATACACACCAATACGATACATGGAATTTTTAAAATCCTTTCGTATCGATATATATCCTACGATACAAACCGATATGCACCAATACACTAACGATACGTACTGATACTCTATGGAAAATATAAAATCGAGGTGAAATATACGTTTCGATATGTATCGGTGAGTATTTGCATGTATCAATCGGTACGTATCGATGAGTATCAGTATGTATCGGTGAGTATCGGTGGTGAGTATCGGTATATACCGATACAGTGCGCTACGGTCATATAATGGCCAAGATGGGTATTTTTTCAGAAAACACGATTTTTTGTTCCAAAATCGCTGGCAGCCATATTTTTCTCTAACTAAAGTCGAAATCAAGGTTGGGAACAAGGATTTTATATTTATGGGACAATTACAAACCTTGAATTCTTAGTGCGATGCCCTCAATTTAGTGTTTATGCATAACATATGTTATCAATAGGTTCTTTTAACAATTTTTTTTATGCAAAAGTGTTTAAAAATGTGTTTCATATCCATTTATGTGCGTATCTTTAACGTATCTTAGTGTATCTCCGATATGATACGATACCCTCCAATACGTATCTTAATTTTGATCGACCGATAAAATGACCGATATGATACTTTAATCCTTGGCGGTGATTGATTAGGGTCAGTGTGCCGGTTCTCTAAATCCTAGATAGGGGTTTTCACTAGTCAGGGATATACCTTCCTGGTATCCGAATTCCACAGCAGAACAGACAACTCATAACTTGCGAGGAGAATCTAAAATATTATTATAAATTCCAATCTAATCAATGGGTTACAAGTGCTTGCACGTATAGATTCTCAAAATCGACTCAAACAATAATTCCAAACTAAGGAACAATCTCTCCTACTTATACCTAACTCCCATAATATAAAATAAAATTAAATTCTGATTACAAGATGACCCAAACATAAGTAAATTTCCTAAGAACTCTGTTGGGACCAAAATCCTTGTTTGGATCTGGTTCTTCTTGGTCTGGATTCCCAAACTGGGTCATACCAGTCCAACCACAATAATGCTGCTGCATCAGGGACGTCACCCAGTATGGTGTTCAATGACCTTTCAATTTCTGAGATCAGATATGACTAAAAATATTTGTTGTGCAGCTTCCCCGACATTTTTCTATAGCCTTGCCCAGGACTTGTATTGTATAGTTGCCTCTTACTGTTATAAATAAATCTGGAGTCATTAAAAATAAAATAAAAAAGAAAGAAAGAGAGAATTTATCTGCTCTCTTTTATCAACATTAGCACAACTAAGTGTTTCTTTGACAACATTAGTTTCTTTCTGTGGATGCTTACCCAGTCTCTGAATCTTTGTGGATTGGACATTCTCTAGGTTTCTGACTTAATTTTCTTCTTGACACTGGATGTTCTACTTTTTCTAAATCACTTTTATTAGTAGGTAACAGATACCTTATTATTTAATTGCTTGTGTGAACAGACCATGAAATTCTTCCTGCCTGTGTTAAATCTTTGTTTTCTGATATTTTTAGGATGCATCTTACTGTGATTATGATTGTGATTAAAGGTTACAGTTATGTACTGGCAATATTGTCCAAGTCAGATGAAATCTTTTGTGCCTCTCTAATTTTGTTGAACTGTTGGAATGTATTCTTGATATGCATCATTTTCATTCTGCTTACTTCTCAGTGCCTTCAACTGGTTCTGTTTTTATTTTCCTTTTATAAGCGTACACCTCATGTAAATCAAAATAGTATGGAGATGGTTGCAACGACTTAGGCTCAGTTTGGTATTGTTTCTGTTCCAGAAACTCCGTTTCGTGTTAGAAATGGAAATTTCAGTTTCTGTGTCAAAATGCCGTTTTTAAACGATTTAGGGCTGTTTGGTGAATCTGTTTCTAGAACAGTTTCAGAACCAAGAAACGACAGTTCTGCCGTTTGGTAACACTTGTTTCAGAAACGGGTTTTTTTTTTCTCTTTTCTTTTCTTTTAAGTCAATAATTACAAAAATAACATTAAAATACTATAAGCATATAAAATCTTTTGGGACAATAAAATATTACACACCAACTAAAAAAAACATGGTTTTCAAATGATGAATAAAATTCAGTATTAACAATGCCTTGTGCAAGTTAACTATTACATAATTCTCCAAATTTTCACTTTTTTCCCAAGTCTAAATACTTGAATGTATGGAGGATGTCTTTCATCTTATTTGTTTGGTCCTCTAATCCTTTAAGTGTCCCTTCTAGATATCCTTTCATGTATTTGTTCGAAACGGAAGGTGGTCTGGATGATGTTGATGTTGAGCTTGAGCTTTCTTAACATAATGTATGTTGCATGGTAGAGACATGTGTTTCATCTTTCAACCATACAAACATACCACATCCACGGTTATCAGCCTATATCAAATAATAGTTAGCATGTGATTAGGGTCATTAAAATTTAACATCGAATGTTGAAGCAAAAATCATAAATTATCTATAGGTATAGGTCAATCATAGAAATAAATTACCCCAGTTGAATTTGGGCAACATATAAAATACTGTCCCTTGTTTGGACCTTTCGTCACAGTTCGTACTTTGCATTGGCCTTTACCACATCTACATAGATGTAGTTGATCCACCCACATGAATCTTCACACTTGAAAAATTCTCTTCCAATATTTTTACTCGACTTGGTTGTATATTTACCACAACTCTTCCCACATATTTCACAAGTTGCTATCATGAGTGGGGGCATAGAAGAAGTCATCTATAACAGAAATTTAAATATCAAAAAAATTAATATAGCATCCAACTATATGACATTCATAATAATATATCAACTTGTACCACATATATAAATGTATCATAAAACAAGTACTACGTGGGTTACTTGTAAGAGTGGCTTTATGTGCCATAGGGAAAGAAACAAAGGGCATGGTTTTGGTGGGTCTTCCTTTTTGTCTCAATACCAATCAATGTTAATTGTATAGCTGTTAGTGGAAGTTGAAGTTGGGTCCCTATTTATTACTCTGAAATAGGCCATTGGTTTATAGCAAACCAAAAAATACTGAAAATTGTTCAAGGACCATTGGGCAATAGGAAGGCAAAATGGTTTTATTAATTCCTCAGGGTGTTGTAAGTAGGGGCAGCATATTTTTCTTTTGTTTCCAACCTCAGCCTTCTCTCTGTTTGACATATTGTGGAGATGATTTGTGTTTTATGCAGATGGAAGATTTGGCAAATCCAACAGTTGAATAGGCAGGTTATATTCTATAGAATGGTCACATTTCAATTTTCATTCTGAAATATGAAATATCATTTTGCTTATTAAGTACCTGTTAATTAAATTAACATATCAAAAAGTTCTCAGGGATACAACACATTCTTTGATGTTGAATATTTAACTGGTTGTGGAATTCTATAGTTATGTGAGAGGAAGCCTTTTGTCTTTTTTAATTTTTTATTTTCCTATAAACAAGTTCCACTGTGAGTCATAAGATCATGTCCAACCATCAACTGGGCCAAGCCCATAAGAACCTTAGGTGATCTTTAAGGCCTAACTTGCTGCAGAATTGAAGTAAGAAGATGTAGTGGAAATTTAGTTTCAATTACCCATACCAGCTGGTGATTATTACAAGTTATGTATGCATGGACCTTATCTGGTCCTAGCAGATTCATTGTACTGTTTTAAATGGTGGATTTTCAGTTCATATCATCAAGAACATTGATGTTAAATAGACTGGACTTAACATGGTTCTATTGACTGATATTGTGGAGGTAATATGTCATAGGTGATTCCAATTTTCGGTGATTCCAATTTTAGGTACCCCCGCAGCCTGTGGTGGTTTTTATTTCTGGAATTTTTGGCTATGATTAAGTGCAGAACCCTCCATCCTGTTTGCCTGAACGTTATATTTTTCAAGTTAATTTAATTTTTTTCTTATGTTTTACTGAAATCTGTACTCTGTAGTGCTTCCTACAGCTAGCATGGTTGGTGACATTGGGGAGTAAGAGAATCCTATTGTCTTTCTAAGTCCTAAGGGTACCTTCAAACACCTATATTGGGTTTGCTTATGCAGAAAATCTCAATTTTGCCTCCTAGAATGTGGACTTAAGAAGGCTGGGTCTCACGGGGTTGTGATTACTGAAAATTGACATGAATGGAGTTTAATCCATGTTATCCTTGCTCTAATTTCCTGGGGAAGAAGAGAGTAAAGAAGGTGAGATGGATGGTCAGGGAACTTGTTCATGAGAACAGTTCAAGCCACAAATTACTCACATGAAAAACATCGGGGAAAGTTTTACTGACTACTCATAAAGACCTTTGAGGCTAGCAAAATTTATGGTAAAACATAACAACCAAACACAAAATGAAATCTAGACCGAGTGTATCCAATGCATAATAGACTGAGAAAAGTCCCCAATGGATTGGCCACTGGAAAAAAAGGGGATTCAACTGTAAAATAAGAACAGAAGGTTAGAAAATTCCATTAGACAGTACACAGGTAATGACCAAACAGAAAAATAATACTTTCAACTCAAAACTTGTCATCCCTATCATTGTAGATCCTTACATAAGGAGGATCAAACACCTCTATACTTCTATCTTTGTTATTTGGATTAACCAATGAGGTCCTCCAGTAGCTTCTTTCTCCAATTCACCATTAACATCACTACAAGGGGATCCTCATTAATCACTCTATTAAACACAATTAATTTTTCTCATCTATAACCGATCCCACTAGGACAACCAAAGAAACAAGAAGAGAGAGAGACTCAACTTCTCACTGTGGAAAAAAGTCAAACAGATGGTAGTCTACAAATCTCAACCTCTAAGCCATGTCAATACCATAGTAATACAACTACAAGTAGTAATATAGGCTTAGTAGTGAATAAAGCAAGTGACATACAAGTGCAACTCAACTCCAAACCTCATTGATTTATGCAATTGCTGTCTCAACAAAGATTCAATAGTTGTTATCTCCAACTACTAATTTCCTTGTCATTATGAACCGATTAGAACATCTGAAATACAACAAATGTGTCATGCAGATCTCGGTAGGGAAACAAAAAATTCCAAGAACTGGAGTAATAGAAGGGACAATATCGAATCTTTATGAGAGCTAAGAATTAATGATAATATCTCCAATACAACCCAAAACCCATCTCAATGACAAACAGAACCAGCCCACTACGCTTCACTAATCGTGCTGGGTTAAGATGCTAATAATAGTGAAATAATCAACAGAGGCTCTGCAAAATCGAGAAGAGAAGAAGAAGACATTACCTCTCTATATGAGCTATACGATGATGAAGACATTTTAGGAGAATATTTGAGGGTTACAAACAAATCTCTCCTCAAAACGTTGAAGCTTATCGATCTCTATCTCTGGAAGCTAGAGTCAGTCATAGGTGGTCTAAAAAAACCCTAAAATTTGTCCCAATACCTGCTCTGTGATTACAATAGATGAAGAAGAAGGAGAAGAGGTTAGAATAGAAGAAGAAAGAGGTTAGAAGAGATGAAAAACAAGAAGGACAAGAAGGAGTTGAAATCGAAGTTACCTGCACAGGAGATTTCACAAGGGGGCGAGCTCCTGTTTCTTCTTCTCTCCTCTCTCTATGAGAGTTCCAAAATATATTCGAAACCAAAACTTTGTGAAGCTTATCGATCTCTATCTCTGGAATCTAGAGTCAGTCATAGGTGGTCCAAAAAACCCCTAAATTTGTTCCAATACCTCTCTGTGATTACAATAGATGAAGAAGAAGAAGAAGAGGTTGAATAGAAGAAGAAAAGAAGAGATGAAGAAGAAGGAGAAGAAGGAGAAGAAGGAGAAGAAGGAGAAGAGGCGAAGAAGTTACCTGAGGTGGAGATTTCAGAAGGGGTCGTGAGCTGGGTTCTCTCTCCTTTCCTCTCTGCTCTCCTCTCTCTATCGCAAACTATCGGGAACGAAAATTTCAAGTTCTATTAATTTGAAACGAAACACCACCGACAGGTGTTTCGTCAAATCGAGCCATTTTCGTTTTTTAGACACTTTCAGTTTCAAAAAAACAGAAACGGAGCCTACATTTACCAAACGGTTTTTTGCATTCTTTCGTTCTATTAACATGAAAAAATGCTAGAAACGTTTTTTATGAATAATACCAAACGGGCTCTTAGAGCAGGCTGGAGGCTTCCCAATGGATAATCAGAATGTCTTTATTGGCAGGGCTGGACAAGGTGACTTGCCGAAGCCGCCTGAGGATCAAAAGTTATTGGACTTCCCGGAACAATATCAGATGGACCCCGTACCTATCAAAGATGAATATTTTGAATTGAATGATTTTTTGAATCCCGTGGATGGCGATTATATTGCTGATAACCCAGTTAATGATGAAATGAAAAGTTCCAATGCTTCTGATAATTTCCCAGTTGATGATGGCACATTCCTAGAAATTAAGGACCTCCAAAACCCCGTTGAGGCAGTTCCATCAGGATTCTTCTAAGATCTTGGAGAGTGAATATCCCATCTTTGACCAATCTGCTTTCAACCAGACGGTAAGATAAACCATCAAAGCTTTCAGGTTCTTCGTGTTTATTGATGAAAAAAAATTTATTTATTGGTTGCGAAATCAGACTTACTTTTATTGTCAATTTTTACATAGGTGAATAGTGGAACTGAAGAACTGGCAATGCCACAGCCCTCGAATTCACTGGGTAGTGAAGTCGCATCCTCTTCAAAGCATAAATCAGATGATACAAAACTTGCATCAGGTACTGGTTTTATTTCATTGGGGTTCCAACTGTTTGCCCTCAAAACTAGTTCTTGATATTTGCATCAAATGGAGGAAGGACAGAACCATTGAATATATCAAGTTACCAATTCATCTCCTTTTCCAGGGTGGGTTTTATGTCATGTAAATCAAAATAGTATCACCTATTCTGCATTTTTATCTTTACATAATATAGGGATCATCGTTTTTGCCTTTTTATGGTTCAGATGCTCAATACGAGGATGGTTGGGACAGTACCCTTGTCAAAGGGGTCAGCGTATGTTGGGTTCCATCCCTGCCCCAGCATTTGCTGAAGAATTCTGTACAAAAGAGGCAGCTTTGGGACACAACTCGTCGATGCAGTCTCCCAGATCAATACATGTTACTGCCGGGGTGATACGTATAAGCGACATGACATTCAGAGGCAGTGGAAAGGACTGGTCATTGTACAAGGTTGAAGATTTGGGTCTCCTCATTTCCTATGGCATGACAAGGGGTGATGTAATGGCTACTGAACGGCTGATGAGCCACTCCGTTGGTTTTGAACCTCTGGTTAATCTACTCTCAGGTAAGGCAGGATCCCTGATGATGCGAAGCATGTTCTACCTATTCTTCTTCTGGGTTCTGATTCTTTCAGTGAGTTACAAAATTGGATGCTGCTTCTATACAAAGTAATGCTGCAGGTTGGATCATTTACTTAATCACTCACAAATTATTCAAAAGGGAAAACAAAAAAATAACCCTTAATGGGACCGTTTAATTACAGTATTATTTTATTAGTTGTTGGACAAAGAATAGTGTCCTAGGTAAGGTTATGACAGGATATGCTCATTAATAGGTAATGCAATAGATTTGTTTCCTGATATTGAGCACATAATACGCTTGATTTGTAACCCCACCCCCACCCTTTTTGAACCTTAACAACTGTTATTTCTAGTGGCTGCCCTATAATATGTTCAAGACATGGAGCAGAAATTGAACTTTGTGGCGGGGTTTAATCGGTTCTGAATCAGAATCGGTTCAGCATTGGTGGTCTAAATATGCCCTAACCCTAGTTTTTGGAGGGGAGTGGCTAAATTGGGTTGGCCAGATTCCAGACGGCATTTCAATTCAAATCAGCTGGATTTCTTAAACCCTGCTTTGTTGGGGGGGAAAAAAAGTTAGTTGAATTTGTGACAAACACGGAATAGAGCGCCCTCCTGTATCTAGATCAACTCATTGAAATTCCTGAAACTATTATGAATTTGGACGTGCAGATCTGAATACTAGTAGGACAGAGGGAAAGTTGCAGTTGCCTGAAATATTTGTCTAGCAAGAGCTGTAAAAGATCAACTATTGGTACAGCCACTGCCAACTATCCCATTACAAAGATTGAATCGGCTGGAATCAGATGGGACTTGGTAGGACTTGTATGGAAGCAGGTGAAAAATGCGTTTTTTTTCTCTCCTGTGGGATTCTG
The DNA here is from genome assembly GCF_013358625.1 of Macadamia integrifolia. Lineage (NCBI taxonomy): Eukaryota > Viridiplantae > Streptophyta > Magnoliopsida > Proteales > Proteaceae > Macadamia > Macadamia integrifolia. The sequence goes on along the minus strand of NW_024868585.1, from coordinate 42,030 downwards.
ATTTTTTGAAAGACTACTGAAGACTAAAAATATTGAAAAAATAAGTCTAAAGGCTGTGTGGCCTCTATACTAGACACAAGGAAGGGCGAAATGTCGGCCCCACTCACGAAAAGTAAAAGTTCTGCTGTTGATGTTTTCATGTGTGTTTTCATTGATCTCCGCCACCTTTTAGGGAACCCTCTCTTTACCAAATTTATAACAGCTTGAGGAGGCATCAAAAACAGATGGGGGAGGAGGATCACTAGATTCTCTTGACAAAGAAGACATAAATAAGCTGCCCAACTTTTAGACGTAAAGGCCGCGATTCGCAAGGTTCATCACGGACGGTCCAGGAAATTTCTTGTTCAAGCACAAACAGTTGTGATGCAAAGTAATGATGTCTGGGCTCCTTCAATGGATTTAGTTCATATATTATGTCATGTTTAGAACATATAAAATGGATAGCAAAGAAGGGAAATTTAATAAAAAAAAAAAAAGGATCGAATTTCTCTGAGGCCATAGCGAATTGAATCCATTCACCGAATGCCATCAGGGCCACTTAAGGGGAGTGTAGAGGGGGGACCTTTAACCCTTAGACCGTGTGGTGAACTTCATCGTGCAGTCAAGGAGACTTTGTAAATAACACAAAAGTAAGGAAGAAAAAATGCTACCTCTTGGCATGTATCTACGCCTTGACACAGTGGGTGCAAAAAAACCTCTTTGCCCCATGCTGAAGATGCTTGTGCTCTCTAGTTTTTACCTATGTCAGAGGAGCTAGTGTTTTCTCGTTCCAAAAATAAATATGGAAGTAATAAGATTCACAAACTACAGCTTTACTTAAGAATTCATGCAATTCAAAAATCTTCTTCAAGAAATGAAGCATTGTTTTGGTTGACCGTATATATCCCATATATATATATATATATATATATAGAAGTATGGGTGAGTTGGGAGGAGAGGTGGTCGGAGCCAACATGAAGCCTTAGAGAGAAAATCCAGCTTGGCCCAACCTCGCTTCAAAATCCATTATCACAAGAAGTAATGTCCATATCTTTCTTCTTTCCATTTATCTTGAAAGACGGTATGTCCTCATCGTCTATCAGGAATGTCAACATCCGTTTGACAACATTTTGTTTCTTCCATTTCTGCGTTTTCGTGTTCTCAGAAACGGAGAACCACCTTAAAAAGCGTTTGATAAAATTGTTCTATTTCACCCGTTTCTAGAAACATAAATCAAAATTTATGCCTATTTACAATTCTAGAAACGACTTTGACAAAACAAGTTTAACTTATTTTGTTGTTTATAGAAACGAATTTGAGAGGAAAAAAAAATTGTTGTGCTCCGATAAATCTCTCAACTATTTAAACGTAAAAAGAGACAACCGAACCCTCTCTCCCTTTTGGGCATCCGATGATACTATTGGGGTTTTTAGTGGCATTATGTCTGTAAAAAAATTTCAAGAAACAAGTTTATCAAACACAAAAAAAATCCGTTTTTGTTTTCGGAAACGCGAAAAACCGTGTCTACATAACGTTATCAAACATTGCCTTCACTAATACTGACTCTAATACCACTTGTTGGGGATGAAAACCACAATGTTCCTGTTTCTGATGTCAACACATTATTTTTCTCTTATATAAAGGTTCAACCAAGGGCTTTAAAATTGTTAATAAGAAAAATCTAAATCCTCACACAAATAAAGACAAAATGACGAAGTACTATTTGATCTTCTATATCTCTAGTTTTTTACCATCCAATACTACCTTAAAGTAGGATCAAAATAATCCTCCACTTTTACTGATGGCAAACCTCAACCTTCTTTTTCAGACAAAGCCAATCAAGTGCACTATCAGCATTTCCCTAAGCTCGGACAAAACTACAAAGTGCAGAGGTAGTAAAACAACCCTACGGCCATGGAGTGATTCAATCTTCTACTAAAACAAGAGAAGAGATACATTACAATCCTTGCAATTTGATACCCAAACCCAGCCAAGTCCCTTGTGCACCCCTCTCTCTTCCCCTTTCTCACTTTCTCTCTCTACCTTGGTGTCTCACCCTCTTGGCTTGTAGTGTAATTCTCACACCTTCTGTAGACACCTCTAATATTTTATAGACTACTTCTCTTCCACACTTTGGAAGACTTTACATCTTCCACTCTCTTGGAAATCTCCATTTTCTTGAAGACTCTACACTCTTTCAATTTCTTGGAAGCTCAACTTCCTTGAAGAATTTCCAAATTATCTATTACAAGACCCTATTTGACAATTCAAATTGGACCATTGAACCAAACCCATAAACTAATCTAAACCACTGTTAGCAAAAACGCGTTTAAAACTCTGTTTTAAACATGTTCCCTTTTTTTCCGTTTAAAACACATTTTTTCATATGCTTCTAAAAGATATGGGAAAAAATTGCAAACGGCAAGCATTCCCGTTCTAAACATGTTTAAAATGCGTTTAAAAATATTCCCTTTTTTGGCATTTTTTTAAGACTTAACTTGTCGAATATAATGTCTACTTAATTGATCATATCTCTCTCTCCCTTACTCTGATCTACCTGATTCTTTCATCAACTTGAAGCTAACTCAGTGGCCTATATTTCTCATTATATCACCTTCAACTCAGTACCAATGAACCCAAAATTGAGATACAAATTGATGTATTTGCTGAAAAGTGTTTATAAAGTGACAACTCCCAACTCAAACTGAACATAAATTACTCCAAGAGTGTGTTGACTATATTGACAACAATGAACAACATCATAGCCAAGCCACATTGCACAATAAGACTTGAACATGATTGTTGTTTTATGGTTGTCCTTGTTGGCAACCCGGCTATGTGGCGGTGATGACGTGGCCAGTTTGGGTGACATGGATGAAAATGACGACATGGTAATGTCCAGTGTCACTGATGAGATAACAGGGCCACTTGGTATGCATGAAATGGTTTGATACATCCTTAGTATGTGGTGCGGGTTTCTGAGTCAAAACTGACAAAATTGGCCTATTTATTCTCGGGGGCATTTTTGGTAATGAAAATGACATTTTTGGAAGATCATTTATTCATGAAAAACATAGATTATAATTTATCTAGTCCAGTGCATCTTATTTTGTCGCATTCCGATACCGTATGAAGAAGTTACAGCATTTGTGGCAATCGAGGGCAGTTTCGACATTGAAAATGAATTTTTTAAAGGAAGTGTTCTCCATGTAATAATACGAAAAAAATTCAATCTTTCCAAAGGTTCTGATTTTATCGCGTTCTGATTCCGTATGAGAAAGATGCATCATTGGAAAGGTTTAGGGGTATTTTGGTCTTTTTACATGGCTGAGTTAGATGATTAAGTCTTCTGGAAAGTCATAGAGTGTCCGGTTATGGTTCCAACGCACTTCATTTCATCTCGATTGGATATCGTATGAAAAAGCTATAAATATTTTTGTAAAGTCGATTCGAAAATCCAAACCAAAAATTCATCAGTATGCTCTCGGTGTTGGATAGATTTTTCAGAATTTATTTTTAAAATATGAAGGGTTTTTATGTAATTTTTAGATTTTGAAGATCTTAGTTGATAAGGGGTGTTTAGCACTGGAAATATGAAGGCAGGGGCTTATGTGTATATAAGAGAATCAGAGCGATCCTTAATACACGGTTCAGATTGAGCCACGTTGGTCAGATTTAGATTTGACAGTTCATGCAAGAGCTTGCGTTGAAGATGCTTACCCGAGGCTTTTCATTGGTGAATTGTATTAGATATGATGGTGTGGCACCTCACCATATTAAGTCTTAATTGTATGCAGCGCATGTGCATAGAATCTATAAAGAGATTCTCTATATCTTGATCTGAGCCAATCATATCAGATCGGTTCTGATCTAACGGTCAAGATCGATGAAGCTTTATTAAAGTTAGCCAACAGTGTATCGTGAAACTTACTACACCAACCAATCGGTGATCGACAATGCGTCTGACAATATCAGCACGTACGCCATGATGACGTCTTAGAGATTCAAAGGTTTAGATCTATTGTCCATTGGTTTAATTGGACGGTTTATATTAATATATACCTTTTGATGAGATCTACGGCCAGATCTGCGCCTCTGTTGCGCGCACAACTGGGGTAGCCTACGCCACCCCTACGAATATTCTATTTCAGGCTATCTCATTGCTCCAACTTTAAATGGTCATATCTCCCTCATTTTAAATCTGATTTGGGTGAACCAAGTTGCAACTTCTTCATTTTTTCAAGCCCTACACTATGGAAGAAAGAAAATGATTTTTGAGTGAAGAAAGGCTACAGTTTTGGCAAGAGAAGCTTCCCCCTCTTTGTTGGTTATTGAATGAACATAAATACTTGATGAAAAATGTTCTTAGGCCATTAAATGAGGTAAAAGAGGTGATTGAGGTGTGTTAATAATACATTAACTCAAAGTCAGGGAGGAAGAGAAGAAAGCAAGGATGTGTTTGCTTTGAAGAGCATGAAGCCAAGGAGAGAGAAGGTGTCAGCACCAAACTTGTCAATACAAGTTTCCAGTAATCCCAGGCAATCGGTTGTGAGATTCTCTAACCTTTGATTTACTTTATATGCATGTATGTATGTTAGGGTTAGTTGTGGATGAATGTATACATACTAGGTTAGTTGTGGATGAATTGTAAGCATGCTAGCTAATTGTGGATGTATATGCTAGGCAAAGCTTGAATGTAGGGCATTGATATAAGTCCAAATTTACTGTATTCTTTATTGAGTGCTTAGTGGGTGCTAAGAATCGGGAGTGTGTGCTCCCGTGTAGTGGGTGCTACACATTGTACACGTACTGCGAGTGTCATCTCAGCTTCGACTTGAGAAAATTGGGTGTGGGTGCTCCCGACTGTGAGTGCAGTCAAAAGTAGTGTATTGAATATGTATGAAGCCTTTACAGGTACTACTCCGAGGATGTAGAAAAATTACCGAACCTCGTAAAAACCCTGTGTTGTGGGTGCTTGTTGTTTAGATTTTATATTGAAGTGCATGGAATGTGGAATGGGGTGTGCACACTTGGAAGTGTCTATGAGAGACTGAGTGTGTATATGACTGTGTGCAAACAGGGACAGGTATATCAGGTTTTGCTTGGCCAGACATCAGACAATTTTTTGAGGATCGGAATTAGACTCACTGATCCACCCCCCTCTTAGTGACTGCCGGGTTACAACAATGTAGTATATGAATTTAGAATTGGTGTTGGATGATATTAAATTATATGTCATAAAATTTATAATGTGACATGAGATATATATGCATTAGTGTTGGATATTGTAGTTGTTTTGAACATGAGATACAAGTATTCATGTAATAATTCTTTAATTTATATGATTATACTACATTTTTTTTTTGGTCCCATTTGTTTGAAATCTACGCGTTTAAAACTCGTACCGTTTGTTTTCCATTTTTTTCCGTTCTTTGTTTTTTTTACCGTATCATTAGAAAAATTTTTAATGTTTAAAACCCGTACCATCAGTTTCTGTTTTTTACCGTTCCCATTTTTGCTAACTACGATCTCTAGACAAAAGACATCAATCCAACAAGGCTTGTAAAATTGTTGTAAGTCATACATATCTATTGTCATGGTTTTGTTCTCACCATCATCAAGCCAATAGTATTAAATTCATGTTTTGGTTTTGTTATGCAAAAGTGATGTTTATGACTAATGAGATAGCAAAAACTTATTTGAAACACATCCAAATAACAATTAATTCCTACGCTTTTTGTTGAAATGTTGTAATCATGAACTGTATTATACCACAAATGGTAGTCCATATGTGGGTTGAGTCATGATACTTGATTTTTTTTTTTTTTTTAAAGACTTTAGATGCCTCCAATGATGCAATCAAATTGATCTCTACAATCAAACAACCCTCGGCTTCCACGAGTAGTAGTGCACTCTTCAACTACATCCCTTCGAGTTCCACAAAGTTGTGCTCAGACTCAAAGAAAAACATTCAAGATATGATTGGTAAAATAGGGAAAACAATGATATGTTCTACAAATATGACCAAACAAAGTGTCGGATGGTGCACATCTGATGGCAACACCCAATGCAAGACAAAGAGATATTCAAGTCGGGAAGGTCCCTATTGGACCTCCACACTTCATGTGTTCTGTCCAATGTTTAGTGACCAACATGCCACGTTGTTAAAGCAAACACTAACAAATACGAAAATAAACAATCAACAGATTGGCCTAACCCATCTGCTTCCATCACAGATCTCAAAAAACTTCCCATTCGCATCGCCACCAAAATATGCTGGAGCGAATCAATCTTCAAAACGAGTTAAGAATTCGAGAAAAACTTAACATACGTCAAGAGAGCTCCAATTGGCATCAGAATAGGAACCACCAATGTCAAAAAAACTTAATTGTTGGTGACCAAAAAGAATCTGGAAACAAGTTTTGTCCAGAGCAAGTATTTTGAAAACTTTCTCTTAAAATACATTTTTTCAACTATTCCTCCATAAGTTACAAAATTTCGTCAACAAAACAAAAAAAACTAAGAATTTAAGAATGGGAGAACACATCTCTTTACCAAACTTGATTTTACACTAGGTCTAATGAATCACTTTGTACTCACTGCCCATATCCAACCATTTGACCTTGTAGATAACCCTCCAATTATTAAATGGACATTCTTTGGCCTTGTCCTTATCTTGGAATCATGAATATCACCCGTAAAATTCTCATCGGAGTGGCCTCACCTCTACATTCATTAAGGTTATATAACTAGTATAAACCACAATTAACATACCCACATCTAGAATGAGCTATTGCTAATTAAGAGTTTTTATAACTCATTTTTTTCACTACGGTGAGTATCATCTTCCCAACTAAGCGTCCTCTATATGGTATGCCTTCTCTTCAAGAAACCTTAATCTTGTAGTTTTCTTTTTTTTTGCTAAAGATGTGAATATTATTAAAAGCAAAATGAGAGTACAAAGAAAATAAAAAGGGCGAGCCGGAGACCCTTAGAGCCACTTGAGACCTCCACCTTCGGCATGGCCATCAGCAGAGAAGGCAAGCATAACCCTAGAAGAAGCGGTACCTATGCCTGCCCAACACATCATCCTCTAAATCGACATGAATATGATTCGATAAAGGCACTGCACAAGCAGAGACACCTGACTTGGATGCCTTCTTCGCCAGATAGTCTGCAGCAGTGTTCACTTCTCTATAGCAGTGGGTGATCTTCCATGGAGTAGATTCTAAAAAAAGAAGGGTGCAAATCCACTTTTGAAGGATAAACCAAGGAATTTGATTTTTTTTGTATCGCAATCACCACAGTTGTCGAATCCAACTCGATCCAGAGACCTCCAACATTCATCTTTTGAGCGAGCATGATTCCTTCCAGGACCGCTTCAAATTCTGCTTCATAGGTCTTCTTGATACCCAGGAAGGTACTGAAGGAGTTACAAACGCGCCCCTCACTATCTCCAGTGATGCCCCCTGCCCCTGCTCTACCTGGGTTGCCCAGAGAGCTGCCATCCACATTTATTTTGATCCAATTTATCGGAGGTTTACACCAATGCACTTCAAGAGGAGGCGTATCCTTTTGGTTTTCTACAGATAGACCCAATTTTTTGTAGCAAATTAAATCAGGAGTTGATTTAATCTCACCCTTGGAGCGGCCTACACAGAGACAAATTTCCTGTCGAATATATTCATAGGAGTAGTTCACATTTCTAGCTGTGCCCTCATATCGTCTTCTGTTACGCTCCCACCAGATATGGACAGCTATAATAGTAAACCCCATCAGCCAAGGAGACTTCAGATTGATAGATCTTGATTTCCTCTTCCACCACATCATCAAACATGTCACTGAGTTCTGATCTGCCCAGCGGACACCAAAGCAATTTGTAAAATTCTCCCAAATGACCATCGCATATTGGCAGTGTAGAAAAATATGGTTGGTGCTTTCTTCCGCCTGGTTGCAGAGAGAACATCGAGACACCATTTGGACTCCTTTCTTTCTTGTAATCTCATCAGTGGGGAGCCTCTCATGGGCAAGGCACCATCCCAGAGTATAGTATTTGGGAGAGAGACCTTTATCCCAAATCAAGGAATTCCAGCTCACTTTTGGTGATTTTCTAATCTTGTAGTTTTCATTCCAACATATTAACCTCTCTTCTTTTTATTCTACTTCCAATGTGAGACTAAAGTTCCAACACTTAAAAGTACTTTTCTAATAAACAACTCCCCTTGTAACTTCCCTTTTAAAGTACATCTTCCAAGAGAGTTTAATCCAATCCAAACAAGCATCAAATCCAATGCAAAACTCCAAGTTATTGTTTTTCTTTCTTTATTTGTTGGCAAGGAAGAGATGTGTTTTAGAATTTTTTTTCTTTGTTCATTGAATGGTTTCTTAAAAATGGTACTAATGTAAGTGAAGTTCTCATTTTAAAGTTATCAGAGAAGAGTCATTGTTAAAATTTAAAGGATCAACAAATATTATTAGCATTTAAAATGGACTGATCTCATCCAAGTTGACTCCTACTATTCAAACTCAAATGGGTTTCCCAGCCCACCTCCAAAGCTTCTTCTCCAATTCATCTACATCATATCCCGGCCTCACAGTCACCTAATGAATGAAAGGGTTGTTATTACTATTCATGAAATGAAAATTTTAATAGGGATATAAGTAATTAATGAATTAACAGAGAGAAAAGAAAAGGATCAGATTAGATAAGCCACCTTAATGGTGTGAGAGACTTTGGTTTCACTTCTATATTGAGTCTCATAGTCGATTTGAAGCTCCTCTTGCTCAAGAAGATGAAAAAGAGTAGAGGTTAAAGAGATGTCCTTGAGAACTACGGTACTGATGAGGAGGGAAACTTCACTTTTGATTATCTTGATAGATGGCATGAACGGCTTTGATTCATCTTCTACTTCCACCTCGATCTTGTAGTTTCCATCATCTTCATCATCATCATCATCTACTTCTTCTTCTTCATTTTTTCCTTCACACTGCAACAACCTTGGTGCAAGTGCAGGTGTAGGTGTAGTACTGCTTGATGAGGCCAATGGTGCAACGTTCGTTTCCTCCTCCATCATCTATGTCAAAGTCAAGTTGATCACTATATGAGAGAGAGAGAGAGAGAGAGAGAGAGAGAGAGAAGTGGGTATAGCAGATTAGTTAATAATTTTATGGTATACTACCTGGAAAGGCTGGGGTGGTATCAAGGACCTGAGCTTAGCAAAGAGGAGGTGTTGTCTAAGACGGCGAAGAAGGAGATCTTCAGGGCTGTTCTTGCGAATCAGTACCGCTCTAACTGATGCTGAAGAAGTAGAACTTGAAGAAGGGTTTGTTGAAGAGTTTGACACATCAATTCTTGTGCTCTTCTTCTCTTTCATCTCTCTTCCACCCCCCCTCCCCCAACACACACACACACACAGAGTTTCTTGGAAAACAGCAGAGAGAGAGAGAGAGAGAGAGAGAGAGAGAGTGTAGGAAAAGAACTGAGGAGAGAGAGAGAGCGAGAGAGATAAGGAAAAGAACCCTTTGGAAGTTTACACAGCCTTTTCAGGATTGAATGGTTGGTGGTGGACGTGTGTAAGCCTCTTCTTATAGAGGGTGGTGGTCTTACGGAGTTATGTTGAGAGTTGTGAATAGGGAAGAAAGAGAAATACCCACGAGGATCTCGAGTGCAGCTATCAAGACATATCTTGAGTTCTTGTCTATTGCTTGTTTGAAGGGTTTTAGTCTTCAGTTCCTTTAGGTTATTTTATTTAAAGTTTGTTAATTATAGAAAGGAGGATCGATTCCAATGTAATTGGATAGTAGTAATGCGGTTATGCACAGTACGCATGGGGGTAATAGGGAACCATTGATTTGTTTCTCCATTGGCAAGTTTAGTGGAGCTTTTTCCCAATTTAATTAATCAGAAGCATATGTTAAATTATTGATATAAAATCAGAAACAATTAAGGAATTAACTATTATATTTTTTGGAAAGAAAAAAAAGCATTAACTTTTTATTGGTTGTTCCAACGGTGGCTGGAGTACTGGTTGAATAGTCAGCAACATTGTTAAGGGTAGGGACCTACTCTTTAAAGGGTCTTGAGAGGAAGGTTGAGATTACAGATTCGAATTGACATCTACAGAGATGCTTGGATTCTCACTATTTCAATTGGGTAAGATATCAAGTCTCAATAAGTGGGAAGTGTGTCAAAAGTGTCAAAATTAATTAATCAAGACATCTTCTAACGGAATGTGCCTCTTGTAACTTCAAATTTCTCTATTTTGGAGACCTAGAAATTTTCATATTTCCCTTTAGCTATTCTTGTAAAAATGATTCTTGGATTTGGGGGTCTTCTAAGGATATGAGTTATCTTCAGTGAAGATTGATCGTTATTTTACATCATAAGATTTTAATTTATTTCCACCCTCTTAAAAGCTCTAGATAATTGACGATGCATTTTAGCATAATTTATGTTAGTATTCTTTGATATCAAAGCTTAAGTTAAAAAGCATATCTCGCAAAATAATGTGTACTTCAATAACAATCAACAAAGTGGAAGATGGTAAAGTGGAAGATGGTAGACTGAGTTCCCATAGCTTATTTAATCCTCATGTGTACAGTAGGAACCCTTTTCTCCCTATTGCACTTTTAATTTTAGCCTTCTCGTTTTTGCACTAGACGTTGTATTGGTGTTTTCTGATGGAGCCTAGAATTCGAAATCCAAGAAAGGAGGAAGAGGAGCTATAATTTTTTTTTATAGAGGTAAAAATTTATTGCGGCAAAATGCAAGTTTGGTTGGGGATCTTCAGCAGCTGCAGTTGAAACTGAAAGAGTCTGGGATGCCCTACTACTTGCCCGAAGTATTGGTTTCTTAAGGTTGCAGTATTTTCAAACTGCAAAGGTCTAATTGGGTCCCTGAATGGGATGTCCT
>NW_024868585.1:0-28672 GCF_013358625.1 Macadamia integrifolia | reverse complement strand
GGAGTGTAGGGGCAAAACCCCCGCAATACGGTATGACTCAATTGGATGTGACCTGCCAGATCAATCAAACTTGAAAGAATATTTATATGTTATGTTATCTGGTTGTTTAAGCAAAAGAGAAACAAGATATTTGAGGATTTTTGAGTTAGGATTTTTATGCAAGTGTTTTTGCCACAAGTTTGAGTGTTCTTGTGAGATCTTCATTGATTGCAGAGTTCAAATGGGCCCTTTCACAACCATCCATATTTTCTTCAAGGGGAGAAAACTTATAGCCTTGAGACAAAACGAGTGCAGTGACAAGATTGTTGCTCACATAATAATTGAAATGATTCCCTGATTACATGTGCTGTTCTCACTAGGTCTATAAATGCCAACCCGAGCCCAGCCCATATGCACTCCCTACATATAATAGGGCTAAGATGTTAGATTTCCAAAGATCGTGGGTCTAATTAATTACTGGTCCAATACTTAATGATGGGAGTCTTGACTACATGGGCCTATTTAGACATGTCACCTTGGTTTGGTTTGAGGTGGGCCAGTCTTAGACATTCTAAAAGTGTGCGAGGGCTAGGACAATGCTTTATGTATTATATAAAGGAGGGTCCCTGTAGCTACGTGAATTATTTTGTTCTCTTCTCCACAAGAAAGACAGTTGATTGGTATTCAAGGGAGGCTGCAGAAGATCCCTCTTTTGAGTGTTTATATTTCTTAAGGAAATTAGTTTTCTTTATCTTTCTTCATCAAATTTTATCTCCTTCAAGGTATGTTCATTATCTCCTATTTTATGTTTAAAGTTATGTTCTAGAATTCTGTATGGGTTATTTCATATTCTTAGATTTGGGGTTTTGGGATTCAAACCCTATAGAGTTATTTAACATGTGGTATCAGAGCCATACATATTAGACCTAGAACCAATTTCATTTTGGAAGATGATTGTATAAAAAATGATGGTTTTGCTAGGATCTTATTTTATAGATGATTCTCTTGGTGTTCTTGTTATTGATTTATTTCTTTAAAATGAAAAGTATGTTATTTTTTTATTTTGATTATGAATATTATTTTGATTATATGTTTATACATATATTCATTCAAAATTTTTTCTCTTTAGAAGAAATGTTGGAGATGATGTTTTATAATTTTTATCGTATCATCCTTTGAAAAATTCTAATTCTGATTAAAAGAAATCTTGAAAAATTCTAATTTTGATTTAAAAAAAGTAAAATTTTCTTTTAGTTTTCTATTTATAATTAATTAAAAAATAAAATTTAAAGATCTACCATATTAAATGAATAGATGAAAAGAAAAAATTATGTATGAGTTATTTGACAAGTTAATGTCATCATTATTTCACAAAAAAAAAAAAAAAAAAAAGATTTAATATTGTAAAATTATGACATTAATAATTCTAAAGTTTCTTTGAAATTATAAATGACATTACCACATGGTGTAATGCCATTAAAAGGACATAAAAGAATTTCTTGAAACTTAAAAAGTTTTATTAAATAAAAGATGTTCAAATTTGAAGATTTATTATTGAGAATTGAATTGTCTTTTAATTACTATGTGTACTTAATATTTTTTGTGTGACTTAATAACAAACCAAGTATTTATTTTGACTTATAATTATACACCTCATTTATTAGCTCAATAAGTTACCATAAGTCTAGCCATTTATTATTAATAAATGCTTAACTAAGTTATACTTCATTGGCTATATATATAATTTTTTTTAATATTTTTTTCATCATCAGTATGATTTGACATCCTTGGATCATTTTAGTATGTATACTTAATGGATGACTTGTATTAGATGTCTAATAATACTAGTGCATGTAATATTACACTTAAATTTTGAAATACCCATTTAAATCAGTGTAATGTGAATCTTCCACAGAGTAAGCAGCAAAGTTGATGACATATTCCCAAAGGTGATGTCATCTAAGTAAGAAAGGGGATTGTGAGGGTGGGAGAAGTAGTTCAACAAAGTGACACTTTAAACTCTTTGATAATTCTATCATTGTAGCAAAGTTGGTGGCATATACCCAAAGGTGATGCCACCCCAGGAAAATTAATTGACATGCACACTTGTATAGGAAGGAATGATAATCTAGGAGTCCTATATGCCCAAAGGTGATAGAATTTTCAATAATTATTATTTCTTTCATAGTAAAAGTGGATTTATAAAAGGACCAGTGCATCTGTTACCCCAAAGGGTAGGGATGTAGTTTCGATTGTGACTTTTATGTGGTTTAAATTGCTAGCAAAGGTTGTTTTTGGTATGTTTGTATAACGCCTAAGATATGCTCCCATTTTTGTTTTGCATGTGTTTATTATTCTATCTTCTCCAAAGAATGTCTATTCCCGGATCTCTCTTCTCCACTATCCCAGTCCTTTCTGGGAACAATTACTAGAAATGGAAGGAAGAGTTAGATGTTGCCTTAGCCATGACGGATTTGGATATTCATTTACTTTTAGTAAAGAAGGCTTCGCTTTATCTAATAATGCGCATATGATTAGGAATGGTTGTTTGATTGATGACCTATATAAATTGAATTGTTATCAACCGTTAGTAATGAATGTTAGCTCTAAGCGTCATTTGCTTAATGAGTGTTCTTCTATATTATGGCATAGACGTTTGGGTCATATTTCATTGCAAAGAATGGAGAGATTGATTAAAGATGGGATCCTTAAGCCATTGGATTTTCAGAATTTACATGATTGTGTGGACTGCATGAAGGGAAAGATGACCAAAACTAGGAAGATGAAGGCAGCTAGGAGCAGTGGATTACTTGAGTTAATTCACATAGATATTAGTGGTCCTATTCCCACCCCAGCACTTGGTGGTCAAAAATATTTTATCACCTTTATTGATGATTTCTCACACTATGGGTATCTTTATCTCATTTCTAAGAAGTCGAATTCTTTGGATGCATTCCTGATTTATAAAGCAGAGGTGAAAATTTTTCTGTCAAAGAAGATTAAGATAGTGAGGTCTGATAGGGGAGGAGAGTATTATGGCAAGCATGGAGATTCTTCACAACTTCTTGGCCCTTTTGCCAAGTATTTACAAGAACAGGGTATAATTGCCCCATATTCTATGCCAGGTACACCACAGCAGAACGGTGTGGCAGAAAAGAGGAATCGTACTCTGAAAGACATGATGAGGAGCATAATCAGTAACACCAGTCTTTTAAAGTCATTATGGGGAGAAGCAATAAAGACTGCAACTTACATTCTTAATAGAATACCTAGTAAGTCAGTATCAAAGACCCCATTTGAACTTTGGACTGGTAGAAAACCAAGTCTCAATCATTTACATGTTTGGGGTTGCAGAGCTGAGGCTAGGTTATTTAACCCACATGAGAGAGTGTTGGACTCTAGGACTGTGAGTTGTTACTTTATAGGTTATCCTCAGAGATCCAAGGGTTACAGATTTTATTACCCTCGCTCAGCAAATAGAATTGTAGAAACCAGTCATGCCAAATTTGTAGAGCATTGTGATGAGCTTTCAGAGCCTCGCAATTTGGAGTTTGATGAAGACTACCCTACATTTTCTAGTGAGTTGCCTAGTACCAGCTTTCAAGTGCCTATCACTATTGATGATGTTGCAAATGAGCCTGTGGAGGATGTGATAATTGAGCCTGTGGTACCAGTTGACCCCATAATTCCAGCTCAGCCGGAAGAGGGAGCAAGAAGGTCAATTAGACTTTGTAGATCTGCTAGTGGACCAGACTATATTTTGTACTTGACAGAGGGTGATTTTGACATTGGGCTAGAGGAGGATCCAACCAGTTTTCAGCAAGCTGTAAGCAGTGTGAATTCTGAGAAATGGCTGGAGGCTATGAAATATGAGTTATTGTCTATGGGCAATAACAAGATTTGGGAGTTGGTTGATCTTTTGCATGATTGTGCACCCATAGGCTCCAAATGGGTGTACAAAACTAAGATTGACTCTAAAGGTAAAATTGAACGCTACAAGCCTAAGTTGGTAGCAAAGAGTTTTACCCAAAGAGAAGGTGTTCATTTCATGGAAACTTTTTCCCCTATTTCAACAAAGGATTCTTTTAGAATCATTATAACCCTTGTAGAACACTTTGACTTAAAGTTGCATCAGATGGATGTCAAAACTGCCTTCCTGAATGGAGATCTTGATGAAGATGTTTATATGGTTCAACCTGAAGGGTTTGAAATTACAGGAAATGAAGGAAAAGTCTGTAAGCTCAACAAGTCAATATATGGACTGAAACAAGATTCAAGATAGTGGTATTTGAAGTTTCATTAAGTGGTTACCTCTTTTGGTTTTTGTGAAAAACCTTGTGGATCATTGCATATATCTGAAGGTCAGTGGGAGCAAGTTCATCATCCTGGTACTTTATATTGGTGACATTTTATTTGCTAGTAGTGACATGTCATTGTTGCTAGAGTAAAAAAGGATCGCGTCTTCAAATTTTGAAATAAAAGACATAGGTGAAGCCAGTTTTGTGTTTGGGATTGAAATTAAGCAGGATAGGAAATATAGTTTGTTAGGACCATCTCAGCGGGCATATATTGATCGCATTTTAAAATGGTTTAATATGTCCACTTGTTCGACTGGTGATATTCCAATCAGCAAAGGAGATAGGTTAAATAAACAACAGTGTCCCAGAAATGATATTGAGAAGAGTTCGATGGCAGATAAACCTTATGCTTCTGCGGTAGGGAGTTTGATGTATGCACAGGTTTGTACTCATCCAGATATAGCCTTTGTAGTCAGTGTTCTTGGGCGTTTTCAGTCTGATGCTGGTTTAGCACATTGGATAGCTGCCAAGAAGGTTATAAGATATTTACAAAAGACCAAGGATTTTATGCTAGTATATAGTAAGAGTGATGCACTTGAGGTTGTTGGATATTCTGATGTTGATTATGGCAGTTGTACAGATGATCGAAAGTCTACTTCTGGATATATTTTCAAGATGGTAGGTGGTGCTATTTCTTGGAAACGTACGAAGCAACCTATCTTAGCGTCATCTACTATGCAAGCAGAACTCTTTTTGAAGCTATAAAGCAGGTCATTAGGCTAAGAGGTTTTATTTCTGAGTTGAAGGTTGTGGATTCTATATCTAGACCTACTATGTTGCACTGTGACAATATCTCAGTTGTTTTCTTCTTGAAGATCAACAAGAAATCTGGTGGTTCAAAGCATATTGAGATAAAGTATCTCGTGGTAAGGGAAAAGGTCAATGAGAGGCAAATTATTGTGGAACACATTGTTACTGATGACATGTTAGCAGATTCGTTGACTAAGGCACTTCCAGTGGGAGTATTTAAGAATCATATTTCTAATATGGGTGTCATCAAGTCTTTTGATGCATTTATGTAGTGGGCGCTTAGTTTTACTCTTCCATTCATCATGTTTGACATTTATCTTGAGTTCAGATTATTTGTTTAACTTAACTTGGCTTGCTTGGATTTAGCATTAATGTTATTGATTGAATATGAATTCATTTGTTCATCACTCATTTGTTTTTCTGATATATATATATATATATATCAAAGTATAGGCAATATTTAACCAAAGTTCATGACAGTATTTAGCCAAAGTTTGAAAGGCGGTGTGCCAAAGTTTGATATTAACCCAAGGTTATGGTGGTTTGCCCAAGTTTTGGTTAATATCAAAGTGTTTGCCTTTAAAATTGTTTAAGTCATCATGATTTCATAATCAGGTTAGGACCTTCATGAAGTTGACACTTCATGACAAAATACCTCATGGCGATTTATTTGATAGGTAGATCCTTGTTTGTGATAATAGAAAGTTATATA
The DNA here is from genome assembly GCF_013358625.1 of Macadamia integrifolia. Lineage (NCBI taxonomy): Eukaryota > Viridiplantae > Streptophyta > Magnoliopsida > Proteales > Proteaceae > Macadamia > Macadamia integrifolia. Next base: position 22,873 of record NW_024868585.1, on the reverse strand, counting down.
CTGTATATTGAGGTGTATCTTCTGCTGTTGTTCGACATTGGTTTGCTTATTGAATGAATCAAAGTTTGATGACATTATATATATATATATATATTTGTATAACGATTTCATGGCCACATCATTCTGATTTTGACTCCGTAATTAATCTAGCTCAAGTGGAAGATTGTTAGATTTCGAAAGATAATGGGCCTGATTAATTACTGGTTCAGTACTTAATGATGGAAGTCTTGACTACATGGGCCGGTTTAGGCATGTCACCTTGGTTTGGTTTGAGGTGAGCCAGTCCTGGACATTCTTAAAGTGTGCCAGGGCTGGGACAATACTTTATGTATTATATAAAGGAGGGTCTCTGCCGCTACGTGAATTACTTTGTTCTCTTCTCCACTAGAAAGACAGTTGATTGGTATTCACGGGAGGCTGCAGAAGATCCATCTTTTGAGTGTTTATATCTCTTAAGGAAATTAGTTTTCTTTATCATTCTTCATCAAGTTTTATTTCCTTCAAGGTATGTTCATTATCTCCTATTTTATGTTTGAAGTTGTATTCTAGAATTCTGTATGAATTATTTCATATTCTTGGATTTGGGGTTTTGGGATTCAAACCCTATAGAGTTATTTAACATAGGAGACATGTAAAATGGTCTTATTACTTTAACCATTTGATTTTCAGTATTCATTTGATCAAATGCATTTTGTTCAGTAATATAACATGGTTCTTGTTATCATACAACACATAGATGTTTAAAACTAATGGCAACCCGAGAAAGGGTGAATTGGGTAATGCGGAATAAATGGGGTGTGTGTCAAGAGTGTCAGAATTAATTAATCAAGACCTCTTTTAATGGAATGTGCCTCTTCTAACATCAAATTTCTCTATTTTTGGAGTCCCTAGAAGTTTTCATATTCCCTTTAGCATTTCTTGTGAAAATGATTCTTGGATTTGGGGTCTTCTACAGATGAGAAGTTCTTTAAAAAGAGAAAAAGAAAAAAAAAAAAAGGGATATTTTTCAATAACAACTATTTTTTTATTTTACATTATTAGGTTTTAATTTATTTCCACTACAGTCTACACACTCTAATGATACTTTTTGAGACAATTTGTGGAAGTTACTGATATGCATAAATACGATCAGCCACTAGGGAGGAGACATGTGTGTCAACCACAGATCGTCATTATAGCCGACCACGTGCCTGCCAACTTCTCCTCCAAGCAACAAACCCATTATAGCTATAATGTTCAAGGAAACAGTCCCTATTATCGGAGGAGTTAGACACAGCTTACCATTATGACCCACGATAAGGTAAAGGGTTACAAGGCCACCCACGATAGAGGAAGTAGAAGAGAACCCTCTTAGCAACAGTCAAGATGATGAGGATAAAAAGAAGGAGATCCAAAAATTAGGTATTGACATTCATGCATCCCAACTCTACTCTGTTTCCCTTTTCCCTCAATGCGTGCTCATATTCTAACTTATAAATCGAAGCCCCCCACCAAAGTCTCCTTTGGTCACATTTATCTCGCTCTTCGTGCATAGGGCCGGCCGAACAAAAATATGTAGCATCAGTTGCATTTAATTTGTTACGTGACTACTATATTATTATAATAATAATTATTATTATTATTAGGAAAGCAATATGGATAGTTATAGGAATGTGGTTTAAGAAGTTGTAATCAAGTGGAATTAGTGGAAACGTGGATTGTTAACGGTTATCCAATATGTCTATTTATATAGCAAGAGATAATGAAAGAGATAAGATTTGAATTCCTAAATTGTCTCTAAGACAGAGATAAGCTTCTTTATCCAAGCTAGACGTCTAGATTCGTCCATAAAGCTAAACCCTTTCCCTACCTTTTCTCTTACTTTTTCTATTTTTTATATTTTCTTTCTATTTTTTCTCTTTTTTCTCATCTCCCTATTCATGCACGTAACATAATCATTGTCTGTGGAGATGTTGAAAGGATACTTCAGCAATTCCATGGCCAAGATCCTTTCTGTAGTTCATGTCTTAATGCATGTCTTGTTATTGCAAAGTGGGACAACTGAAACCCAAGGTATCCTTGTTACACAGACCAAGAGCCAAAGATTGGATACAAGCCATTTTGTCCTACTTGTCAAGGACAAGGCTTTCCCTATTAGAGAATGGGCGATAAAATTCGCATCTCTGGAAACATATCGGAAACAACATCCATCAAACCGATTTGCCAGAAATCTAATGACTTTGTGACTCAGCATCTTGCTGGTGGTTGCTTTCCCTTTTTAGACTTAATACAAGGAACATTCAAGGTGACAATACATTTAAGGAAGCGTTTTCTCATTTCTAGCTTTCTTCCTATAGCTTTCCAGATAAAACAAATGCCGTTATTCAATGGGCTTCTTTGCTTTGGAAAATTTGGAAAACCCAGAATTCTGTTGTCTTTCTCTACTCTAAACCTTTTTTTTTTTTTAATAGAAAAAAGAAAAATTAATAAGAATTAGAGGTGCTTAATTACATCCACAAATGTTCCCTTTTCAAAAATCCTATTTGTTCTGAGCATTATCCAAGCAACAAGATTGTTCAAAGGTTAAAGCCTAAAATGGATTAAAGGATGGACTTGTAGACGTCCAAAAATAAGGGGATTGAGCTCCATGGCCACAAGTATTTGTTAGCCTTCGCGATTAGGTTAAGCAAGATTTCTGAATCACTCTAGACTTCAGTCACATCACATCCTTCTTCTTACACTTTCTTTAACCCATGGAGAAAGCTCCTAGTATCTGCTTCGATTGTTGTTCCTGTCATCACATATTCAGCATGAATTAAAACATTATTACACTGAAAAAGAATTCCATAAGCCCAACTTGAAGTATCACTAAAAGTGTTAGAAGTACTTGTACAAATTAAAATTGGATAGTGAAAAAAAGGGTGGTTTTGGTGAAAAGATGGAATATGAGGATCCAATAAATGAGATTGTATTTCAAGAGGTTTTGAGGAGTTATTGAGAAGTGACAATTCATTAACCCATCGGTTAATGTTGGTTAGGATTTGAGAAGGATTGGGTTTAGTTTTAGAATGCATTACCTGATTCCTATGAGCCCAAATGAAATAACCGGATATTATGAAAATGCTAAATAATATGGATTTATCACAGTCATGAAATAGGGTAGAGTTTAAAAACATACATAATTAGGGATAAGAAAGAGTTATTGGATAAGTTCTCAGTTCTTTACCCTAGCAACCCAGCAACCCAAATTTTTTTGTGAACTCGCATGAAAGGAAGACATGCCAAATAGATTTGCCTTGAGCCTGACAAAATACATAGGTATGGTCAATGTCAATCCATTTTCTAAGGATATCCTTAGTAGGGATGCCGTCGAGGATAAGTCTCCAAAAAAAAAAACTTAAACTTGGGATGGATTTTGAGTTTCCAGGAGAAACATCACCATTGCAAGCAAGGAGGTGAGCATAGAGATACAAAGAGAGTTATCAGTATCAATAGAACAACTAATTTAGTAGTTAGTTCCTCTATCTTTGAGAGGGGGCACCACCATTTGTCAATATCATCCGTGACGAGAATTTTCAAGATCTTATTCCCAATTGACATTGGGAATGAAGAAGAGAGAATCAAATATTCCAAGACTTGTGGAGGAGAAAATCAGTTATCCACCTGTAGGGAATTTGTTGAATACATTGAATAGGTAAAGTGAATTCCGAAAGAGATGGAATCCAAGGGTCAGTCCAAACAAGGGTATTACATCCATTCCTTTTTTTTTTTAAACAATTTATTTTTCAGGATGAGGAGTATACTAGCAATATTGTTCCAAGTAAAGGAGCCTTTTTTTTTCGCCATAGATGAATAAAAAATAAATTTATTATAGAAATATTTAACTCTTTAACATTTGAGACCAAAGGGCTGTCATTATTAGTGAGGTAACAAAGTGCAACCATTGCACTTTGACGGACGTTTATGGTGGCTGACCATTAAATTGCTGATATACACTGGAAACCATTGAGGCATTAACTATATATTTTTTGAAAAGGAAAAAAGCACTAACTTTTTGTTGATTGTTGCGACGGTGGCTAGATTCTAGAACACTGGTTGAATAGTCAACAGCATTCTTAAGAGTAGGTCTTCGAAAGAAGGTGGGGAATGCAAATTTAATTGAGATTTCTAGAGATGTTTGGATTCCTACTCTTTCAATTAGTAAAATATCGTCCCAATTAATTAATCAAGACCTCTAATGGAATGTGCCTCTTGTAACCTCAAATTTCTCTATTTTGGAGGCTCAAGAAAATTTTCATATTCCCCTTAACATTTCTTGTAAAACTAATTCTTGGATTTGGGGGCCCAGGATGGGATATTTTCAGTGAAAACTGCTTTTTGTATTATAAGATTTAATTTATTTCAATCCTCATAAAAGCTCTAGAAAGTATGATGATCCTAGTTTTTTGGCATAATTTATGGAAACTGTCTATGGCACCAAAGTTTAAGCACTTTTTGTGGAGATGTTGTAAGTAGGGATGTCAAACGGTCCGGTCGGGCCGGGCCTAGACGGGCCAGTCTAGGTCGAGTTTAGTCGAGTTCGATCAATTTCTAGGGCTGCACCGTGAATGCCAGTTTAGCTAAACAGGCTTACTTAGAGCGGGCATGGTACAGTTAATAATCTGGTCGATCAGTCTTTGGCTTTAATCGGGTTGCAATAAACAAGTCTTAATCAGGCTTTAACTGAGCTAGAGACCTATTTAACTTTAAACGAGCTTTAAACGGGTCCTCTTTAAAATTGGTCTCTTAAATGTACTTAAAGAGGAATACCAATAAAATAAGACAAATATGGGATAACAAAGAAAGATCTCATAGTTAAAATGGATTAAACCAAAGATGGGCAAAACAACAAAGTTACTAAGGTACTCGGTCTTTAACCCACGAAACTCAAATCAATTAAACTATGTCTACACAACCCAAGTTTAGCAAATTCAAATCAATTAAAGTATACGAAAAAAAGATGAATGTTCAGATAATAATCACCACCATTTCAACTGTACAAATCACATAGCCTTAGCACTAAATACAAATAGTATTGAAAACAATAGAAATAGTATTAAAAGGGTTGGGCTAGGTCGGACTTAAAGGAATCGGTTCAAATCGGGCTTGTAAATGTTTTGGGCTGGTTGGGCACCCGTTGGGCTAGGTGGCTGCATCGTTCCAGTATTGATAAGAATTTTAGTTCTTACTGTTCATATGTTATGGTATGAATATACCATACCAATTCGTTATATATGGATGATGAGATTCCATTGATAGAGAGCCAATTCCAAAGACTTATTGACGTTTCCCTTGGCGTGCATCCAGTAGGAATTGAACCTACGAATTTGCCAATTATGAGTTGGGCGCTTTTAACCATTCAGCCATGGATGCTTAACAGGGATCATCGTACATCGTGAATAACCAAATTTCAATGAAATGAAATCTTTAGGAGGGAATCAATGAAACAGGAATCAATGAAAGGACATCAATTCAAATCCTGGATCTTCGAATTGAGAGAGATATTGAGAGAGGTCAGGAATTCTCAACTACCTGTTTATAAATGTGTAGATATGTTTATTATTTGGGCTAGTCTAGGTCGGACCATAAATGTGTCAGATCGATCAAAAATCCCTCTAGATGGTTTACTCTAGGTTAGAACTATGTCTATTGTCTCCCGGTGAATCCCCAACAGTTTTATCTCCTACTCCTTCCTTTCAAGTTGTTTATCTTTGGTTGGCGTGATTTCTCTTGTGAGCTCGTCTTTCAGAGTAATAGCTCCAACCCCACTAACGGTACAGTAATTGGCTCTGCTTTCTTTAAGAGTATTGGCCCATGGATAGACCCAAGTCAGTCCATGAGTTGGGTTCGTGTTTGGCCTTTGGGCCATGGGTAGAGTCCTAATCTTAAGTGGCCAACTATTGGCCAGTCCGGTGGCCCATAATTGGGCTTTGAGTCACTGGATTCACTAACAACGGATCCCGACGGGACGTGCTATCCATATCATTTGGGTCCCCAATGGCCCCTTCCAAACGCAATCGAATTCAGTACAAGTCCAATAACTCATAAATTGAATCAACGTTGGGTCTTGGCTGGCCCCAATCTAGCCCACATATTTGGCCTCAAACGGTAGGCCCATTCGGTTGTCTAGATAACTAGGATTTAACTTTGCGAAATTTTTGCTATATACTTGAGTAACATTTAATTGGAGTAGAATAATATGTAATTGCCATGCTTAGCCTTAATTAGTTAAAAGCTCTTACCTCATTAGTCTAGTTAAAATACATAATTTGTTAACAAATAATTTAAGACTATCATAGGATAATCATAATCATAATTAGAATAACTAGGTCTTAGAACTCACTCATTCAAATCTTTACATTCAGGTTTAATCATTGAGTAGACTACTTATGTTGTTAAATCTCATCAACTTAAAGTAGTTAGTTTAACAAACTTCTTCTTTGATTAACTATTAGCTAACTAAAAATATTTCATTAACTAGATTAATCTAGGACTTTATAATTTATTTAATTACTCATTTAGGCTACAATTAATTAATTATAAATAGTCTAACTAGGTTTCATAATGCATAAGCTTTAATTACTTTAATTAGTATACTATGGCATAACTTACACACTTTGTTCAGGGTTTCATAAGTCATACTTAGATACCTAGTCTTAGGGTTCTCATTCAATGACCTAGATCTAGGATTAGTTAGTAGGGTACAAGCAACAAATGGTCTAGATAAGAGTGCAACCTTAGGGCCGGAGAGATCGTGTGCCTATCTAAAACCCCCCACCAGCGGGGATATTGAGGTCATTGTACCTACCAATTCTTTTATTTATGCTTGTATATAGTCATTTTTAGTCATGTATGTTCAAATTTAAACGTTTAAAACATGTACCATTAGTTTTTGTTTTTTTATTGTTCCAAAAATATTTGATTGTATTATTGACCATCTCATTCGCATTTTGAACTATTTAAAATAAGTCCATATCAAACACATTTTTTTATGTCATTTCCGTTTTAACTAACAATAAACTCCTAATGTAATGTCAGGCCAAGCCTTGCCTGACACTCACTTGATGTTAGCCCAAGCCCATTCGAAGTCAGGTTAAGCTCATTATTTTTAGCACAAACACATGTTTCTTAGTATTTTTTAGTTGTTTTATGACGTCTAGTGCTCTGTTTGACTTCAAACTAGGTTCTTAACAACAATTATAATAATAATAATAATAATAATAATAATAATAATAATAATAATAATAATCTAACATGATTATTTGGCCTCTTTAGAAAGATTTTAATCGGTTTATATATGATTAACATGAGCACAACTCCTTTGGATCAGATAGAACACATCTTATTCTATTTTAAGCCATTGATATTATTTTGGCCATTTTTCATCCAATATCCAATAGATTTGAAGAAATTAATCTGAAAACAAATTTGGTAGGATAAGATACCTCCTCGGAGAATCGAATGCAACCCAAGAAAGGGGTCAATTGGGATGTAGCAATTTTTTAAACGAAAAAAAACAAACACAACCAACTGAACAATGATACAAGAAAGATAGAAAGAATGATGAAAAATATAAAGAGTCATATATGATCTAAACAATAACTTCAAAGCAAGAAAGGTAAGCAAGAGATAAAGTAAATAGAAGTAAAGCAACTTAAAAATAATCTTGAGCCTCTGAGAAAGAATTCCTCAGTCTCTTATCATGACGAATGACCACAGCTATCTGCAGTAAACCGTCAACAACTACTCTTAATGACCATTCATCATGCCATATTTCTTAGCTTGGATTCTACCTTAGTTACTTAGGTTTGATAGAAAATATACATGCAATACATCACATGGAGATCAGATAAGCATGCAACAACGAATACATAATCAGGTTTTAGGCATACCTGAATCCATGGATGAAGAATTACAACTCCTCAATGTATTCTCGTATGCTCCTCGTACAACACGATTAATGTTGGTCTGCTCTACCCTCTTTCCCTTTTGTTTTTGGTCATTAGCCTCACTTAATGGGTCAGTGATAACTATATATAGGGGTGAGGGTAGGGACCAATCCTACAATAAAATTAGGGTTTCCTTCCCATTAAGGAAACAATACCTTAGGTCCACACATAGTAATAAATATTTCATACCATTAAGGTGTGCTAATAGAATCCAATATCTCCATAGAGATCACTTACCAATAATATTGGATTTTTTCTGCTTACTCCATCTTTAGTCAACACCACTAAACCGGTTTTGGAAACAAATCTTTGACTATGCTAGCCCACCTAATAGGAAATCTTACAATCTCCCACTTGGGCAGCATATGTCACAAGTTTTAGATTTTAAAATTTATTTAAAATGACTCTCCGGTTTAGATATACTGAATGTGGCCACAAACAAAACAGTGTCGAATGGAGTGCACCTTAAATCAAATGTCTTGGTCCGAATGAGAATTACAAACACCCAACCGTATTGGTCATCACATCTAAAGTGATATGAGACCACACACGTCAAAGTGCTCATAACATCACCGACTTGGGCTGAACAGTATGAAAGTGTGGTATGGAAATAACATGCTATAGTGATCATCATGTCTATTTCCAAATTGGTCCTGGCTCGAAAACCAAATGAGCCATATGAGACAGATACCGAAGGTCTCATTAACTACAAGCGTCTCCCAAACGCTCAAGCTTCAATTAATGAAGCTCATTGGGACTGGGTCCAGATGTCCCACAACACTAGCACTAGGCCTCAATCAAACGAGGCTTTGCTAGCGACTGAATGTGTGTGTATTGACTGGAACCTCAGATACCGAATGAGGTAAATACACCACATATAACCCCAATTTTCTGTAGGAGGTAAATAAATAAGTGTATACACATAAACAAATGGCCATATAATGCATATATATTCTTGAGAACAATAATGATGTTTCATAAATATAATAATGCTGAACTCATATGCAACTGGATATATGAGCAAAGCTCCCACTAATAAAATGCATTAAAAGAACTAACAAGTCCCATATTAGTGACATGCTCTTAAAAGACTTTTGGAATCAAGCCCTTAGTAAGAGGATCTGCAATCATATTTTCTGTAACAATCTGTTCCATTGTAATCTGTGACTCTTGAACTTTCTCTCTGACAAAAAATTACTTAATGTCAATGTGTTTAGAGTCTGAAGTACTTTTACGGTTATGAGAGAAACGAACTGCAGCGGAGTTGTCACAGAACATCCTCAATGGTTTAGATATAGAGTCAACAATCTGTAATAATGTAGTGCTACAGAAATTTATGATTCATGAGCTTACTCCCACTGATCTTTAGATAAACCTATTCGATTCCTCCCATTTTTATAAAGAACCTTAGCTTGAACATAATTAACAATCACTGGCTTAGGAGGCTCATTAATTAAGATTACAATTTTTTATCATAATAGTCAGAGAAATATTAAAGGATTAGTTCCATTCCTTAAAATTGGAACCATTCAAACTTTTTTTTTAACAGAAAATAGCTGAGAAGTCAAAGCTGACAAATATAATCATACATATTTACCAAAATATACAATATGCAAGAACAGAAGGCATATTAAACTTCCTAACAATATAATTAAATCTGACTAATTGGGCTGTTAATCAGATTTATCCCAGTATTGTTTTCAATAACTGTAGGAAAACAGAAACTGAGGAAAGATCCGACGTCATCGGGGTCACACCTGTGGTGGCAAGATCGCCCAACACGTAGTGAAATCTTTTACATGCAAGGCGAGACGCTCGAAACAACACCACTTTGAAGATTCCGTCACCTGTGATGGCAAAACAAGAACCTCCAAAGCTATGAAGCCCAAAACGTCACCCTCACACTATCAAGCGAAACCGACCAAATGAAGACTCACCTGTGGTGGCAAGAGCACATCATTCGCCATATGGTCTCCTTGACTGCAACCCATTCTGAATAGTCAATAGTAATTTTACAATCTCAGTAACTAGCCCACTAAGTGGAAGCGTAATCACTGAAATTATAAAAACCTATAGACTTGGATTGCTACCAAATGTCCGTGGGTTTAGATTTTGGGTGCAAAAAACAAGATGTGCTATTTTAATATTTAATTAATAAAATATTTAACATAAGCCCACAAAAGTAACCCATTATAAACCCTTATAGTCAATATGGTAATACCATAATTTAGCAGTTATCAAAGTGAGTACATTCTTAGTATGACAGTTTTGTACTTCCAGGCATTACCATAAATAAATAAAAATCTAATTATGGCATTTTCTATAATAACAACATGCTAAATATGAAAGTTCATAACATTTATTCATGATAACAAAAAACACATGAAATATGTTACTTTATCCATAATTCATTAGATATACAAAGTTGTATATAAATATGAACTTTCAACCCAAATGACTTTAATATCCAATACAAATATTAGCCCATAAACTTTAAAGTCAATCACAATAAAGCCCTGTAATTTCTTCAAGTCAAAAGAAAATTATTTAGCTAATAGGGCACATGAATCGAATAACTTATAGGCTAAAAAATAACAATAAGTCTTTAATAAATAAATGTAATGTTAACTTAGATCCATAGTAAGTATAAACAACTTCATAGGCTTTATACCAATAAGCCACTAAAATTTCAATGAGTTCATTTAAATCATTCAAATATAATATATCTGTTTTATCTCAATGAATTTTCAATAAAATTGAACTTTATCATAAGTACAAATATGACATATAAATTCAAAGAAATATTACTTAAACAATGCACTTGTGATATTTTGAATCATAAATGGGTGTCAAAACTCATAATTATGTGTCTCGTGACGAAACCTGATGTCACGGATGATAAATATAATATCGAAGAAAATATCAAAATACCCCAGATTGACTTAAAATTCATGAAACGACAAGTGTAGTATACATAATAAAACATGTATAATACATCTATCACCCTCAATAGGATAATAATTTATTCTCCCACTAATATAAGAGAGTAGGACTAGATGACCTAATAAAAGTATCATTTATAAGAGTCAATATCAGTTCTTATTAGAACTAGATCTAACTGTTGGCTTGAATAAACAGGGCCAAAATAGTCAACAATAGTATAAACAGATTTCAAAAATCATTTCAATAAATCAAAATTAAACAATTTATTATTCCATTTGCATAAACTATTTATGGTCTATACAATTATTAGACTCAAAAAACTGGATTTCATTGAAACTATACTGAAAATAGTTAATGAATCATCAACATGTAGAAGCAACGTAGGATGATCTTGTGTCATAACATCTCAAATATGAGTATATGTATCATCATTAATATTAATCTTTAAGATGCCAACTCTACCCATAAAGAATCTTCACAAAAATCGATTTAAATAGACCACACCAATAAGAAAGTTTAACTTGATGAGATTCATGTGCATTCACTGTAATGACTATATCACTCAAGAGTTATAGCTGAAACTGTATCCTTATCCTTTAAGACATGAATACATTGGTCCTCTCATTTTCTTGTATTAACTGTGAAAAGAACAATAACTTTTGAGATCCCATTACCTTTGGGATCAGAATCCTTAGGTTACTGTCATTTTCTTTAACTTTGGTGACATCATCTTTAGGCAAATATCACCTACTATGCTGCCCTAGGGAAAAGCATGAAAGAACAATATACGTCACTTTGGTGGAATCCACATCACCCTTTCATGGTTCCCTAGAAATGCATTTTGCAACAAAACATGTGCAAAAGCTTATACCCAACTTAATTCCAATATATTTGTTCATCATAGAGTATTCCAAATATGACATGCAAACATAAAATACCATTAATTTTCTGCCTATGTCATTCATAAATGACCTTTTTTTTTTTTAATATCATAGTAATGATAAACCAGTGCAAAAAACATGTCTAAACATAAATACAATTCTGAAACCACTATAGAATAAAGACAAAACACTATAGCTGTTCCAAAACAATTATGGAACACAAAATATAGGTCTCATTTTTCTTATTTTAAATTCAACCCAGTATATTGAACATACATGCACTGGTTGAACCATAAACAACATTTCAGAATATATAATTACATCCTCCCACTAGTTTGACCAGTTAAGTAATTATCCACAACATCCCAAGTATATGATAAAGTGACATCATGAAAATCAATGGTATTTTATTATTCACAAGGCCTTGGGACTCAAAATAATTGTTTTAAATCTAAAAAACCTCATTAGACATTATATGAAAATTGATCATTACAAAAAAGACTCATTTATTTCAATACATTTCCATTAAAATTATCTTTATCATAAATAGACTATAGATCAGATGTCACAGACTATATAATATTGAAGAACCCGTCAAAATAACCGGTTGGTTCAAGAAAATCACAAAACAACAAGTTTATGCCATATAAATAAATCAATATATAGACAATATTAGATTTATATATCAACTGTAGTAGGACAAAATTTTATCCTACAAAATATAATGGGATTATTGAATTTGTAATCTCAGGTGTGACAATATTCTGTCCTCTCAAGTGGCACAATAAGTACCCATCATAAGAGTCAATAATTATTTCATTTTGAATCGGATCAAAACTGGTTCGAATCAAGACAATACCTTAGTGATGACAGTTTAAAGACTTTAGTATGAACCATAAATTGATATATATATATATATATATATATTAATAGATCAAGCCCATGGGCCTAAGCCCATAACAGTTTAAATGAAACAATAAACCCTTTTTTTTTTTTTTTTATAAAATAAATAAACAAAAGACAAAAGACAAAAGTAAGAAACAAGTCAAAAAAGGTTCTGTTTCAGTAAACTACCGCGGTAAATGGCAGCCGATCCCGGTAGCCAATGACACCAAGAGTCTCAGCAATGGAACTAATTACCGTTGATCTGAACAATTTCCAAAACGCTGATCAGACTCGATTATAAACACAACTTAAGAATCATTGCTAACATAAGACGGAGTGGCATCATAGACTTCCGCATAAGGCAAAGAAGTTGGAAACCCTCTTTGATCTTATCGCTGTCCATATCAAATTATCAGCCAAGGGCACGAGAGTGTATGCCCAGCAAGGATTGAGTTACAAGTGACTAGGTCTCGATCGGAACATTGGTCGAATAGGTGGTCTGCCATAGTTTTTTCAGATTCAGCCTCGGCCCTTTTTTTTTTTTTTTATTATTATTATTTATGAGAAGGTTATGAATATTTCAATCATGGAACCTTCTTTTCTTTCTCTCTCTCTCTCTCTTTTCAACGGCCCTGCCCGGATATAATGGTGTGACCACGTAAAACATGGTAAGCAGAAATGGTAAAAAAAAATTGCTCCATATTCTTCCCTCATGGGCCCACCTAGAAGTTGCCAAATATGGCCCAGCCAGACTCAACCGTCAAGTATCAAGAGCCTCTAGGGAAAAGAGATCAACCGCGTTTCCGTTTCTCTGATGCCTCCTATTCCCCTCTAGACTTAATCCACAAGTAAACTCTCAAATTATACAGCTGGCCACCACCAGAAGTCGACATGGGTAGGAAGCTGGACACTCTGCTAGGAAGAGGCTTCAAGACAACCAAGTTCAAGGCTTTGGTTAATCTTGCCATCTCTCGTCTTGCTGTTCTCAAGAACCAGCGCCAAGTCCGCTCTTCTCAGGCTCGCTCCGACGTCGTTCAACTACTTAACCTCGGCCATTATGAACGTGCTCTCCTCTGCGTAAGTTTTCTTAACCATATGTATACTTAATAGATTCCTCTCCATTTGTTAATGGATTTCGATTCACTTTTGATATGTTTCATGTTACAGGTAGAGCTTGTAATCAAAGAGCAGAACATGTTGGATGCTGTTGTTATTATTGAAGGCTACTGTCATCCTCTTTTTTTTTTTTTTTTTAATTGAAAACGCCACTCACTGTGGCCAAAGAAAGTCCTACCAACCAATGTAACCTAGGAGCAGGAAGATTAGACACCAACATTTGATCATGGTGCATAGCCGACTCCAAATAGGGATCAAAAGATCAAAACATTAAAGATGTGTTTAATCGATTAATTATTCAGACACTGAATTAAAAGAAAATTGCAGCCCATCGTCTCCATGAACCGCTCTGATACCATTGATAGAAAATATACTTGCAATACATCACATGGAGATCAGATAAGCATGCAACAACGAATACATAATCAGGTTTTAGGCATACCTGAATCCATGGATGAAGAATTACAACTCCTCAATGTATTCTCGTATGCTCCTCGTACAACACGATCAATGTTGGTTTGGTCTACCCTCTTTCCCTTTTGCTTTTGGTCGTTAGCCTCACTTAATGGGTCAGTGATAACTATATATAGGGGTGAGGGTAGGGACCAACCCTGCAATAAAATTAGGGTTTCCTCCCCATTAAGGAAACAATACCTTAGGTCCACACGTAGTAATAAATATTTCATACCATTAAGGTGTGCTAATAGAATCCAATATCTCCATAGAGATCACTTACCAATAATATTGGATTCTTTCTGCTTACTCCATCTTTAGTCAACACCACTAAACCGATTTTGAAAACAAATCTTTGACTATGCTAGCCCACCTAATAGGAAATCTTACAGAGGCTCCCTGCCTTAAGGATTGCTTAACTCCGCAGGCTTCCTCATCAACAAGCCCAACTTCTAATACCACATCAATACGCCCCTCCCTCACTGGACTTCCACTAGAGACCTCTGCAGTCGTCCCCCCTCCCTTTGTACTTTTCCCTTTCCTAGTGACTCTGGCCATAGAAGTGCTTCCACGAGTAACACCAGCTTTACCTCCCCCTCTTCCTCCTCGCAAAGCTGCACGAGTAATACGGGTCTCCTCCAGAGCAAAGGCAGGCGCTAGATCAGCTTGATCGCTTAAAGGCAGTCTAGAACACTGAGCATGAGATGCCTCTTCCTCGTCAACATGCTCCATAGTCTCCACGGCACTATCAATAATGCCTGGGTTAAGGTTTTCCAATTCCAAAGCTTTACTCACGCTAACCCCTACTTGCATGTCCTGGTTTGGCTCCACCACCGAATCCACACCCCTATTATCACATGTGGCCAGCACCTCCTCCCCCTGGACATCTGAACCCATGTTCATCCTTCCTTCCAAACCATAGTCTAACCTCTCTACCCAATCCTCCTCCCTCTCAACAGTCGCTGGAGCCACTGAACAAGCCACAACCCCATTCACAGGGTTGGGATGAGCCACTACCGGCCCACCCCCAACGACCTAAGTAGCCCCTGGAATCTCAACCTCCCTATCCACCTCAGCCTGATGCTCATCATCACTCTTCTTTGTATGGAAACCCAGACTTGGTGCCCTTCCTTTTTACAATACCCACACCGAGCCATCGCATCTTCATATATAATACTTTGACTGATTAGTCAAAGTAGAAATCCCTATTGGTGCCTGGTTCCTTGTGCTCCACTTGAATTTCATCCACCCTAACATAAGAATCTGAGGACTCAATCTCCACCAAGACTCGAGCAAAGTGCCCCAGCAAACCTTGTTGAGTTTTCAATCCAGAGCCAATGGCCGACCCACTACTTTCGTCATTGAGAGAAGGACGTTCTCATGCCAATATTCCATTGGCAGATCAGGAAACCTAACCCACACCAACATCGTCTGGACCTACTTTTCATGAATATTGAAATCAGGTTTCCACCACTGAAACCTAATCACTTGTCCCTGAAATCAAATAGGACTACATCTCCAAACCAATGACATATCACCCTCCGTCTCAAACTGGAATATCACAAAACCTTTGCCCAAAGGATGCATTGTAACCTGCTGTTTGAGATTCCAATTGTCCTTCGCATCACTCAGTAGACTATAAAGAGAAGCGAAACGGAAATTTACAAGTCCGATTAGCGCAAACTTGAAACTTTGCCGAACCATCTCATAGTCGCATTGAGGAATGATCACCCGAGTTATACTTCCTGCCTGAATCGGCTCAGGCAGGGATTCAATGTCAGGCCACAGTTTCTTTCCTCCAGCCGAACCCCCACCCACAGCAGATGCATACGTCTTCTTGGAAGGACTTCACAGAGTAAACAAAGAAAACATTGTTTATATTAAAAAACTTGCCAGTAAAATTGTATATACACATAAAAGTATTTGGACTGATTGAATATATTCAAGATACTTAAATTTAGATTCTTTGGACAACCATTTTTCCATCTGATGCTTCTTAAGCTGAGAGTAAAATACTTAAGTATAGACATCCTGTTAAAGATATCATTTGTTCAAGCATTATGATGGATGTGATACTTATTCATGACTTGATAATGGCAAGTTCTCCTCTATTATCCATGATGGAATTAGATGTCTTAAACCTAGCACTTCAAATAATTTAAATGGGGTTTTATTTAGACTCTCTTCCACTTGTTGAGGAGATGGAGACTTCGTTCTATAGCATGTAAACTCTTCACAAAAGTTCAGTTCCGCTTCCCTGGAATTTGATTATATCAAAATCCTAGAAAGTTCCTTAGCATAGTATGTTCGATTTAATTCGTACATTCCAAATCATTATTTCACTATGTAATGTGCATTGGCTCAACCTCTTCCTACTTACGAGTTTCTTATTAAGAAAAAAATTTTCTCTAGGAAATTTTTGTCTATATTGGAATTCTTAAGAAAAATGTGGATCATCTTTATTTTACATTTACTTTTTCTAGTTTGTTTGAAAAAGGATCCATGGCAAGTGTCGGTCTTATCAAAGAACTATTCTTCCCTTTTCAGAAGAATGGAGATAGATTTAAAAAAATTATATTAAGCTTGTTACACTTTACCATATTTGGTGGGAAAGAAATAAAAAAAAAAAAAAAAAGGTAGACCTTTTCCTCACATACTATAGTATTGATCTAAGAAGCTATTTATTTTAAGATAAAAAAAGAAAAAAACAAACTTCTCCAGATTCTTTATGTGAATCCAAATACATTAAGAAATATGTATCTTGCTTAAGTCAGGTTCTCCCTCTAATTTCTCCTCTTCCACTGAGTTTTTGATGCATCATCCTGTTATTGATGTTTCAGCCCATCTAAATTTTTCTTTTCACTTAATTAATTTTTCATTCACCCAAAAATATTTCCGTCTTGCCTCATGACTATTTATGTTCCTTCTAAATAAAATATTAGATTACTTATGATTTTGAGTCTTTTGACTATTTAAGCACTCATTGTCATTTTATGAAATGAAGAAAGCCATGTAAGTTGGTGAGCAATGAACTTGGTACAAGCCGCAAACTCAGACATCCTAAGTTCGATTCTCACTAAACACATATTGGGCCACTCACACGAAGGTGTTTAGTGCTCTTCATTGGTTTTAGTGAAAGTTGAATGATTTTCATTCAACCCCGATATGACTTTATCCATGTGGTTGTGGGATCAATATGAGCCAGCGGAACTAGTCAGGCTGAAGGTTTGAATACATGTCATTAGCAAAAAAATAAAAAAAGTAACAAGAGAAATAGGACTTCCTTAGAAATCTAATGAGAGAATTTCGTAACCATTGACTGAGTTCGACGAATTAACCACCATAGATATGGAAAGTCAAAAAAAGTCACCTAACTCTCCGTTATTGAAAGGCAAGCTTTAAATAATAAAATGTAAAAACCTCACATGTCAATTACTTAAAGGGTGTAAGAAAGGAAATGGACTATTAATTTATTATATGCAAAATCATTGACATTTTCAAATCATATGGTTTCTCAATTTCTCTTCCCCTTAAAAAACAATAGAGAGCTCACTTCATTCCTATTCCCCTCATCTTCATTCTTTGCCCTTTACGTACTAAGTACTCATATTTCTCACCTTCTCCTCTTCCTCCTCTCTATAGCACTCGATAGAAGAAAGCTCTGATCAGTCATGAAGCAGCTCATGAGTCTCTTCAGCCATTACAATACCTCTTACCATCACATCACAAAGGTGAACTCGGACGAGGATAGTCGTCGTCCTATCCCTAAAGGGTGTCTTCCTATGTATGTGGGAGAAGAATGCAAGAGATATATTGTTCCATTGAAGCTTTTGCAGGACCCAGAGTTCCAAGAATTGTTGAAGCAGTCGTATGGTGAGGAGTTGGAGCCCAAGATTGAAGGTCCCATTAAGCTATCCTGCACAACACAGATATTTGAGCAGGTGCTGAAGCAATTGAAAAGATAATATGATAGATGTAAATTAAGTTGTGTACGACAGGAATGAATAAATGTAAACCGTGGATCTAAGGGCTTCCCTATCTCTGGTGATTTGTTATTGTTATTTTACTAAAAATCACCAAAGTATATATTACTCATTAAAAAAAAAAAAAAAAGTGGGATGTCACTCCTCCGTCGACCCTGATTCTTTAGATCCCCTGCAGGCTAAAGTTTCATATTTTATCAGAAATAATTGCTAATCTCTTCCGAGGGTAGAGTCTGAGGTGATTTCTAGCCTTTTTGGGGAAATAATGCATTTATATCCCTAACTTGCAGGATGTGTGTCATTGGTGGCCTATCTCTTCTTGTGTGTTTTCTATTAAATCAGCAGAACATATATGGTCAGGAAAAAATCCCGAGGTTGGATGGTTTTCTCTCCTATGGCAGTTTCAAATCCTACCCCATCAAGCTATTTTTGTTTGGAAGTTGATCAAAACTAAAATCCCTACAGATGCTAATGTGAAAAAACGTGGGGTTTATCTGCCTTCTAAATGCAGTTTATGCGAGTTAGAGGAAGAATCTAGTGAGCGTCTCTTCTTTAATTGCATCTTTTCCAAAGCTCTGTGGCGGATATTTTGTGATTGTTTTGGTGTTCAGTGGATCGACCTCAGTGGGGTGGAGAGTTTTATAGCCTTGTGGAAATCTAAAATGAAGGTGGTCCCTTGTCAGAAGGTTTGGAAAAAAGGTTTTGTGCTAGTTCCTTATAGCATTTGGCTGGAAAGGAATTTCAGAAGATTTGATGGAATTTCAAAGCCTGTGGAGCTTGATTTTGCCATGATTAGAAGTGAAATTGCTTCCCAGTCTTTGGTGGTCACAGGTTCGTCCTTCTCCATTTTTTATCTTATGAGTGCTAGAAGGCTGGGCTCCTCAGGGGTGCGGTCTTCTCCGAAAGAGTTCTTTGAAATATTTTGGTGTCGTCCGCCAAGATGGTGGTGGAAACTAAACACTGATGGATGCTCCCTTGGGAATCCGAGGATGTCTGGAGCTGGTGGTGTATTTCATAATGACAAGGGCAAGGTGATGGCCAACTTCAGAATTTCCTTGGGCTTCATACAAATTTTGAGGTAAAATTTATGGCTATGGTTTCAGGAATTGAATATGTTGAAAAGTTGGGCATCCAAAGATTGTGAATTGAATGTGATTCGGTCACGGTGGTTACCTTATTTCTGAAATTTAAGGTCCCGTGGATTGTTCATCAAAGATGGTTAGCTTGTATGAGGTTTTTGAGTATGATTGAGTGGAAAATCAGCCAATGCTATCAGGAGGCCAACTCTATTGCCGACTATATTTCCAAAACAGTAGCTCGGATTGAGTCTTCAAACCTAGAACGGTATGACCGGATCTGGTCAAGATGGATATTGATATGGATGGTTCTAGTCGTCCTAGATATAGGATGACTTAGGCCGTATAGTTTTGTTCACTTTGTTGTTTGTGTGGGTGTTGGGGGTTGGTCCTCCTATTTTCTGCTGAAGGCAATGCCGAAGGTGGTTTAGGAGGTCTACCTTATTCATCTGTTGGGCTGTCTGGGGTTATATCTTGCTCCATTCAGCTTTGTATACTATCTTATATTTTTTTTTTCTTTTTTATTAATACAAATGATTCTTAGTGAAAAAAAGGATGGTCTGGCTAAATATGTTGTAGCTACTCGGTCCTCCATAGATTGGGTCACTCCCCCTAGATTCTCTGTTAATGATATAGAATGGGTTGTAATTGAGAAACCAAGGTTTCGACTCTCATGAGTCTTGGTCCGACTTAGTGTATGCTCAGTTAGTCTTGATTTCCTCTTTGCCAATGGCAATGTCGAAGGTAGAGTAGGGAATTGAGTTCTTGCTCATGGTTGATTGAGCTTTCTATATTTCGTTCATTCATTTCTAATAAATTCTAACGGAAGGGAAGAACTCTATCTCTATCGAGAGGGGGAAATTTTTTCTGTCTTTTTAAAAACAACAATGTGTCTGATATCAATTTTGACTCCTGCCCAGGTCATTAGGATTTTCTTTTTAACTAAATGGCCTTATTTTTTAAACCAAAATCGAGCCATTTATTAAATGGTTTCATGGTTTTGATGTAAAGGATTTAATTCGATTTCGGTAAAGATTTTTGGTGTGTTGTTTACACTCTTACATTGGGAAAATAGAATGAATTAGATGGTAATCACAGGTTCTATCTGAAGACTAATCTAATATCAATTGATTTACCGAAGTCATTCCTTCTACCCTTTGAATTGATGGTATCTTTACATTCTAAGTATATGGAATCAATGGAACTTCATATACGTTAATGTCTTCCCTATTTTATATTTTTTTTGCATACAAAATTTCCTAAAATTTCATGTTTTGGTTGTTACCGTTTCCTTGTGGCTAGGGCTAAACAGAAGGGTTTTTTTAAAGATTTGTATTAATTGCATCCAAAATGAAAATAAAATTTAATGAAAAAGAGAGGTTTAGATAGAATAATATATACCTTATCAATATTGATTAATTGTTGGGGCTAATATGGTTGCTGAAATCAGAGTCATCAGCATAAAGACCAATGGGAAGATACACGAGTATCTTTAATGATAAAACAGTATGATCTTTTTACATTTATCATGTTTAGATATAAATTCATGTAACTTGAATAGTCTTCTCTCTAATTCAGGAACCCCATGCCCTTGCATCAAGAGGATTTGTTGAAAGGATCTTTTTCAAATTAGCTGACTGTTTTTTACTACAGTGAAGTTGGCCGATTGCCAAGAACAAGACTGTAACCTAAAGTTTTTTAATACTTTTGGTAAGGGTGTTAATCAGTTCAGTTCACATATATTTTAGTTGAAATCAAAACTGCATCATTTACTAAACGGTTGTACTTTCTGAAATAACAACCATTTAGTAAACGGTTGCACTTTCTGAAACCGCAAACATTTAGTAAACGGTTTTCGTTTCCACAGTTTTTAAACGGTTTCGGTTTTACGGTTTTAAATGGTTTCGATTTTAGTTTATTCTATACTGTTTCTAAACAGTTAGCAATCGGTTTGCTAGTTTATTCGCATGTTTACTAAAATTTGTTTTTGGTGATAAACGATTCAATCTTGAGAATATGAAATGTAAACCATTATGTTTTGTTAAAACAACCAAACAACTAAGCAAAAGAAAATATTTTAATAGAAAATAGTTTCAAGTGCGTCTAACAAGTCAGAAAGTAATGTTTACAGCAGGGATTTTCTTCTTCTCCCCCCACCCCCAATTAATGTGTTATAATATTAGAAAATATATATTTAATATGCCATAGTGTACGCAAAAATTGCATTTTTATCAATATACATTCTACTTGGTGCGTTGGATTAATTTAATCGACATTTCAAACAATGAGAAAACTACCTCTAGAATTACTTGTAGGCTTGCGGCACTCAATCTTCGAATCAAATGAGATACTAATGATATTTTGTAACTACCTTATTTAATCTTTAAACGGACTAATCGGATTGATTTTGACAGTTTAAACAGTTTTAATTTAGTTTGAAACCAATGGGTTAAATGGCTCAGTTCGATTTCAATCCGTTTAGTCAATCGACCTGAAACTTTAAACTAAAACTGAATCATTTACTAAATGATTTTACGATTTCGATATAAACGGTTCGATTGGATTTCGACAAACGATTTCAGTTCAAATTCACATCTTGTGTATATTTGATATTAGGGGATGCGTGACGTGGGGCCTGACACTTGTGGCCCCAGCCATATTTTTTTGTTGTCACCTGAAAAATAAGAAGACCTAATCCGGTAATGGCGATGAACATGCACTACCTTTCCTGATCCAACAGCCATCAGACTGCACTGACCACAATGCACTACTTTTCCTGATCCAAACATCAGACTGCACTGGCCACAATGCACCACAACATTTATATTCCTTTATGGGGATTAAATAAAGAAGGATTAGATTGAGTTTGCAGTCATTTTTTGAAGGATTCAAAATTGTGTGGAGCTTGAATTAAAACTGATTTGGATCGAAGGTGATTCACAATCCATGATTTTTTGTATTTTAGAAAACGATCGTATTCCATGGTGCTTTTGTCATAGATGATTTTATTATAAAAGTTATGGGTGAGGTATAGGAAAGTTAGCAGGACACCTTGGTATCAGGTGTGTTAGCGATATTTTAACTGTAGGATTTGAAAGAACTGTTAGATTAAGAGGAAAGGTTCAAAGCCTCAATCCACCTCTGTCACTCCTTATCACCCTTAATAGCCACGCCGGAATGCTGCCCGGCCGGTGCTCTTAGTTCTCCTTTTATTTTTTTTGGGCTGTTCCTCTCTCTCTCTCTCTCTCTCTCTCTCTCTCTCTCTCTCTCTCTCTCTCTCTCTCTCTCTCTCTCTCTCTGGGTTTTGCTATTATTCTTTCCCCCCAAGCTTTCTTCTTCCTGGACAGCGGCAGCGGCAGCAGCTGCACTCTTTTTTTTTTTCCCCCCAAGCTTTCTTCTTCCTGGACAGCGACTGCTACAGTGGCAGCAGCTGCACTCTTTTTTTTTCCTGGTTTTCGCTGTTACTCTATCCCCCAGAGCTTTCTTCTTCCTGGACAGCGGCTGCGGTTGCGACGGTAGCGGCAGTGGCGGCGGCCA
This sequence comes from Macadamia integrifolia, assembly GCF_013358625.1. Classification (NCBI taxonomy): domain Eukaryota; kingdom Viridiplantae; phylum Streptophyta; class Magnoliopsida; order Proteales; family Proteaceae; genus Macadamia; species Macadamia integrifolia. The sequence continues at coordinate 32 of NW_024868585.1, read as the reverse complement.
ACGGCAGTAGTTGCACTCTTTTTTTTTTTTTG